>NC_042495.1:43931001-43939614 GCF_005508785.2 Acyrthosiphon pisum | reverse complement strand
TCTATTATATCGACTGCCGCAACTTGCACATGTCGATATATATTTTGAATAAATACGTTTACACAAAACACCCTTTGGATAATACATAAAATTATTAGATAAAACCAATTTTAACATCATATTATAAAATATTTAACCCTACTTCCACCAAGAATATGTGTTCAGGCATTGTTTAGCTATAATCATGTTCAATTTAAATACACGTTTATAAATTATATAAATACATATAATATTATATAAGTATATAACTAATATAATTACCTAATTTAGCCGTTACTTATTCAGTAATAAGTAAAAGTAATGTTTACATTATTTATTTACTTAATAGAATGCCGCATGGATTAATTAACGTGCAAATAGTTCGCTCTCGAAACGAGGAAAAAAAGACTAATAAGAATAAGGCTAATTATAATTATTCAAATTTAATCAGTTACAGACTAAAGTAAATTTAAATATTATTACAATAATAAATATCATATTTAGCCGTAGGTACCTAGGTAATATAATTTAGTATAATTCTAAAATATATCTTATTGATTCGATAATTGGAATGCTTCAATTAGGAACTCAATTAATAGAATACTAATTTTCACGGCTGTACCTATTTGCATGTTTTGGTAAACCTGTTTTACAAAAACAATATTATATAAATAGACATTTTATTTTATAAATAATCTTCTAGGTATCTAGTATATGCGTATATTATAATAGATATATACAATGTATATTGAATATATCTATGAGTATAGGTATTACCTATGTTTCGATTTCCAACCGTAAATTTGATAACAAAATTGAAAATAGTATTGCTGATAACTGGTAATAATGTAGTCTCACCCGTATATAGTTGTCTTTCAAGTGCGTAACATAGCAAATTGTACGCTCAGCAAAACACGTGCAAATGTATATAGCTCCATTAGTTTAAAAATTAGAGTGAATTAACCTCTTATAAAATGTAAAGGTATGATTATTATCTAGTCAATCTCATGGGATGTTTATTATATTTAATTTTAAAGCGAGTTATGAGTATTTTAAAACATACAAACAATTTACAATTTTAAAATATTATTAACTCGCTGTAAAATTAAAATATAATAAAACGCCCATAAAATTGCTTAGATAATAATCTTAGCTTTAAATTTTATAAGAGGTCAATTTACTCTAATTTTTAAACTAACGGAGACAACACATGCGGGTGAGGCGTCTTCTTAAGTTCTAACCCTAAAACTGTGTTTGGCGAGAAGGCAGTTTATTAATGGTTTAAAGCGGCATCTAAAATTTGGCCATCAGCATTCAGCATTACATGTTTGTCGATTTCATTTGGGACAACCATTATAGTAGACATAGAACAATTCAATAATTGGGTCTTATTACAGAAAACATAGTAAAATTCTGAAATCAGTAAATATTTAGAAATGTTTTTAAGACTTTTTTTAAACTTACCACATGTCTCTAAATGTTTAACTGACGAAAAATCTAAGCTACTACACTAAAATACACATTAATTATAATATTAAGTATGTATTAAGTGTACGGTGTAATAATATTATTTTTTGGAAAATTATAAAAACAGTATGGGCTCAATGTGCTTTGAACATATTGGTTAATTATTTGTGAATTTGTAATCGTAACATTTTAATGTATTTGATTTGATGCAAACTTAATAAACATATTTTACAAACACCATAATTTAAAATGAGATATATTCATGACTAGGTGTATAGTTTTTAATCTCTTTTTGATTGACGGTTTAAAATTATTTACCTGACATTTTCACCAAATTCCAGTTTTATTTAAATTATTTAAATGTATATTATCAAAATATTATAATTAGGTATCTAATTTAAAATATTTTAAAATCTTGTCCTTCGGCCATCGCGTAACGTTTATTTTGAATAGTGATAATGCGATAAAGCTGATACCTATATATATATTATACAATATATTACGATTTTATCCTTCCTGTGTATCACCTATATCAATTTTTAATAATAATTACTAGGTATTATGATTACATTTATGGGACTATTAACCATCAAGCGCTAATTTGACCTGTGAAGTATAAGCCTATAATATATAATATTATGATATAATATATTCAGTTAACTATCACGATTTACGATATTACAAAATGTAGATTATTATATTTTAGGAACAAGACCTTGAATATAAATTAATCGAAGGGTATATGTTAATTAACAATTATAAACTTATCATTAAGATTTAAGAATATAACTAAGTACTATAGCACATTTTTACCACCTTGTAACAAATTATTTTATAATAATATTTGTTCTCATTTAATAGATTGCTTACTTATTCGCAGATGTAAATACATGTAGTTATTATTTTGACGTTAAGAAATATATTATAGCTAATGAGAATAATATTTAATAAAATAAATTTTTTTGTCTAGAATTATTATACCTAATAATTATAATAATCTAGAATTATAAGAAATTATGAAATTGGGATACATACAAGTTAGGTTTGGGTAGGTCTGGGTATTCTTGTACTGCAGCTCCTAAAAAAATATAAATTTATAGGTATACATTTTAGATTCTGAGTGGAACGATGAATGTATTAATTTTACAATGATGTGTGTTTTCTTATTTTAGATTCTGAGTGAAACGATAAATGTATTGATTTTACAATGATGTGTGTTTTCTTATTTTAGATTCTGAGTGAAACGATAAATGTATTGATTTTACAATGATGTGTGTTTTTTTTTTTATTTTTTTTTTTGTGTCTGTCATCACTTTTTAGTACAGTAAAAATACTTAGATTATCTTCAACAGTATCTTTTCTGATAGGAGAGTGAATCTAGTTGGTACTTTGGGGGATCAAAAGTAAAAATTTCACAGTAGTTTTCAAAAGCGCCGTGAAAAACAAAAGAAAAATTAAGGAAAAGCGGGAAATTTTACGCAAAAGCTGTCTTCGAGAAAATTAATTTTGGTTTTTGGTGTAACTTTAAAACAAAGAACCGTAAATACATGAAATTTTCACTGGTTGTTTATATTTCCATTTTCTATACACCATAACATATTTCAAATATTTTGACTTATTATGAGCTGTATACGGACAGTAGATGTGTGTTTTTTCCTTAACATTTTGGTGGAATCAGATATTTCAGAATTTAATTATTGTACTTAATTTATATACTTTATATACTTTATATAGTATTGCTAATAAAGTAATTTTAAAAAAAAAAACCGACCGGTGGAAATTCGTAAGCTCGCGGACTAGTGTATAACTTTGAAACTAAGTCCGACCGACAAATTCTGCTTGAATCACTGATTGTTTTTAACTCATTGAAATATAAAGGTTTCCAGAACAAATCTGACCGCATTTATGCCACAAAAAAATAGTTATCAAAAGTAAAAATTTCACAGTAGTTTTCAAAAGCGCCGTGAAAAACAAAAGAAAAATTAAGGAAAAACGGGAATTTTACGCAAAATCTGTTTTCAAGAAAATTGATTTTGGTTTTTAGTGCAACTCTTAAACAAATGACCGTAGGTACATGAAATTTTGACTAAATGTTTATATGAGCATTTTCTGTTCACCATAACATTTTCCAAATATTTTGACTTATTTTGAGCTCTTTACGGACATTTTATTTTAGTTTTTTTTTCAATAATATCAATAAAATTTTATTTGATGGTTAAAAAAGCTTGAAAATTTAATAGAAGGCTCCTAGTATATTGTTTCAAAGGCAGATGAAAAAAATTAAAAATCCATGGTCACAATTTTTTTTTATAAGCGTTTAAAGTTCAAATATTGATAAAATACGTAAAAATGACAAAAATTTGCAAATTATTTTGAGTTAGAAATTCATAAAAATTTTTCTTTTTAAATTTAAGATTTTAAAATGTCATACAAGATTCCTCATACCTTTGTCTATCTTTTTCAAAAAAAAAAAAATGTCTACAAGAAAATCAAATTATATTTTTATGAGCTTTTGAAATTCATATTTTTACAACATTTGATATTAACTCGATTTCTCATGTATCGATTTCCTTATTTTTTTGTAATTAAAAAACGAATGACTGTAGATACTCAATTTCACTGAATATTTATATTAGCATTTTCTATACACGATACAATTTTGAAAATAATATGACTCTTTTTGAGCTGTTTACGGACATTGTCAGTTTTCAATTTTTTTAGTTTTTTTTCTATAAATAACAATACAATTTTATTTGTTTCGTAAAAAACCGTGAAAAATTAATGCAAGGCTCCGGATATATTGTTACAATAGCAGTTGAAAAATATTAAAAATACATAGGCACAATTTTTTTTTATAAGCATTTAAAGTTCGAATTTTGACAAAATATATTAAATTTAAAATGTAATAATTATTTCGTATCTACTTAAAAATTTATAAATTGTTTAACTTTTATAGCTAAGGATTGAAATTTTAAAACGAGGTTCTACGTAAATAGGTTATATATAAATTACTTTAAGCACCTTAATATCATTATAGTAGGCTGACTGACCGTTTTCGCTCAGAATCGTTTTCTTATACAATAATATTTTATCATTGAATTCAAATTTAACACCATCCAATACAGTGACCCAAATGTAACCTACTTTATTTTTTAAAATAAAATAATATTTAGTAAAGTAAAAAACTTTACTTTATTTTTATAAAATAAGATAATATTTAGTTAGTGTATTGTATATCAAGTGTTTATATTAATATTGTAATAAATTCAAATGGCAATGCAGGATGTCCTTATGACCTTATATCAGCTTACTGACTAAAAACTACTTAACCAATTTTGACGGAAGTTTCAGAGATTGTTCTTAGATATATCAGGAACGTTCAAAGTGTAGAATTAGTTCACGAACCTATAATAATGTACCTAGGGATAGGAAATAAATTTTCTATTTTCAATTTTAAAAAACCTTAAAAGTTAAAATTTAGATATTATTTTTGTTATAAGTACTGTGAAATATCAAATAATTGCATTATATTTGTATTTATTTTGGGCACATCAGATTTTTAATAGAAAAAGTAAATATCATAATCTAAAAACTTATGAATTCAACTATTTTTTTCGAAATTTCAATCGAACTTCAGGAAGTATGTTTAATTGACTTCAGATATTTTATTATAGTTTATAAATTTCTATATTTTAGCAAACAAAAAAAAATTATAGCACGGTACTTGATATTTTTCCTTTACAAGGAAAATCTATATGAATTATAAATATGGTTTTATTAGCTGAATAATCCAGCTTCACCCAAGTGTAAAATATTTGTATATCATCATACACCTCCCCATTCTCGTCTAAAATATCTTTTTGAAAAATATCTTAAGCTTATGAGGTTAATATAATATAATAGGTACCGTGGAAATGTCAAACCTCTATAGCTATCATTATTTAGGCTCTACGCATAAGCGCAACTATGGGGTGGGCGGGGGGGCTTATTATTCAATTGATTCCTAAAATATTAATTAACATTTAAAAATTCAGCTCTACCTTTTTTTTTTTTTTTGAAAGTTTTTAAAGTTTATAATTATTTTATATTTCCTACCTTTCTATAAACCATGGCTAATATACTTATATACCGCAGAGTCCTATACTCATATTTACCTTTTTTATGGTAACTACACGTTTTTATAGTTCGTATTATGTACGCACTGGTTAATTGGCGATTGAAACTTGAAATAAATAATCAGTTACGGGGACCTTGTGTGTCATTTATATTAATATGTTATTTTTCCTGTTCCCTATTTTCCACCGCCCTGAAAATTGATAAACTTTCAATCACCAATAGCATCAGTAGGTAATACGTTCCTCAATAAATGCGATCTGAAAAATTATATAGCTGTCTCCAAAAATTCATTCTGTAATAATGAAAAAACAACTTATTTTAATCTCATTCAGTTAAATGTATCCAAAAAAGTTTTCCAAAATGTCTACAAGATGGTTCAAGTAGCCAATTTCTTCTGCAACATCCGAGCGTGCAATAAATACCTGCTTAAGATCTACAATGGATCAAGATCGCGTTATTAATTTATTGATACTGAGTAGTGAGTATTGAAAAATATGTAAAAATTGATCCTGGGATCATTTTAGAACTTTGATGTATACAGCCATCAATAAAAGAAAAATGAATTATTAGTCTAATAACATGTTAATAACTATTTTATGATGCATATAAATATAATTAGTAATATAAAGTAATATAAAGTAAATGTTGGTATTTTAATGGTGTTTAAATCAGGGGCTGGAACCGTACCGAAAAGAACCGGTTTTGGAACCGGAACCCTTTGAATATTGGGAACCGAAACCGGACCGGAACCATTAAATACATTTTTTTAGGAACCGAAACCTATATTTTGATGGAGAGGTTTTTACGGTTTTATTCGGTTTTTTTCGGTTCTAAAATCCAATAGATATTTTATCTATGGTGTAAGTTGGTAATAACTAATTAATAGTAATAATAAATAATTATAGAAAATGTAAACCTATAAAAGTTTATCAATGCTAAGAAATAAGAATATTATTATGTGTACAAGTGCAACAGAATTGTCATAAAAGAAATACCAAAAATCCAAATTCTAATTTCCATGTAATCGATATCAATATTATTATTGAATCGCAATATTCGCAATAGCTGATGTATAATTTCTGAAAATAATATTAATTTGGACGTTTATAAGTGATTCAGAATTCAGAGTAAGTTATCATATAAATTATAAATTATAATTGTTACCTTACTAATATGCCTGCATTGATAATATTAAATACCTAAACGTAATGGAGGTATCGTTAACTCTTTTCTCTATGTATACTATGCTCTGTACGACAATTCTACTAAACTGTTCTTCCGTCTTCATTAGCGCGGTATATATTGTTTAAATTTATATTTTTATATATAAGTTATAAATTATTATATTAAACTGAAACATGGGTCACCCAAGTGTGTTAGAAATTCATTCTTATTTGTTTTTTTAATAATAATTTTTTATTTATTTTAAATATTAAAATATATTTATTTATTTTAATTTATAATTTTATAATAATTCATTTTTTTATAATATTACCTAAATTCTGAAATAGTTACACTTAATTACAAATACCTGTCACTAAAAAGAGGTTATTAATATTATGTTTATTTTTTTACATAGTACTTTATTGATAAAAAAAAGTCAAATAATAAGGGTTAAAACCGGTATTAACCGAAACCGAAATTCGATATTTTTGAAAACCGAAACCAGAACCGAAACCGAAATTTTCAGTTTTTGAGAACCGAAACCTAAACCCAAACCGATAAAATCATAAAAGTTCCAGTCCCTGGTTTAAATTTGAAGATGGTGGGTGGGGGGCAGGCCCGGATTGGGCCGGCGGGATGCCGGGAATTTTTCCAGTGGGCCGGCCTTCTGTGGTGTACGTGTACCTACTTTTTTTCGACTTTAAAGTATATTAAGAACAGGTTGAGGTGCAAACTATTTAACTACTGAACTAATTAAACTATCTGAATCTACTTGAGCAGATAAATTGCAACAGATGGAACATGGGAAGATTCGTGTAATCACTTACCACATTTTTTGGTATAAAACTGTTTTACCAGGGGGTAGTTTTTTGTTTTGTTTTAGAACTTCTTTAAGAATCATAACGAGTTTAGAACGGTGGTGCAATGGTCAGTCATCAGTCATCACTGATCTACATTGATCAGTCAGGACACGTTCGAATATACATTATATTATATTATAGCCATCCTGCCCGGCGTTGCCCAAAAGACCATAGATAATATAATAGATTCTATAATAGAAAATATAGATTCTTATATTATCTATGCATGAGACACGCTTGTGATTATGCGATTAGTATATTTTCTGGATTGCAGACCCCACGAGATGGGTATTTAATTAAGATTGTTTTATTAACTCGTTGTTTATGATGTGCATGTTTAGGTTCCCGGGAAAACAGTCGAAAAGTTAACGTTAGAAATACCATTTTTACTATATTATATGGTTTTGACCAAATATTATAACAAGGGTGGCTAGCGAGAAGAGACTCGTGAGCCACCAAATATATTAATAAAAATTGAAGAGCCAAGATTTAAAAAAAAAAAAGGTCACATAATATACAATAATATGACCTTTTTTTTTTTTGGCTCTTACGTTAATTTACGTCTAATGTTACGTTAAGATGCGAGCCGCAATAGTCTATGACGCAAACCGCGGTTTGGCCACCCCTGAATTATAATATACAGGTCTAAAATTATATTTAATCATAACCAATATAACAACATTACAATGAGCAAAAATATATTATGACGGATGCCGCCACTGTTGTATTTTTGCCTTCCAGATTTCCTACTTTTTTCGTGGATTTTCCTAAAATGTTCTTTCATATACAAACATAGTCTTGACAATTGCGAACACAAAAAAGAATCAGCCAAATTGATAAATCATTCATCATTGTATACGAAGAACGGTTCTGAGCGGTTAGCGTAGTCCTTTTAAGTTATAATATTATTATTTTTTATTCGTTGCTATGATGATATACAAATCCCGAACAAAAACATAACAGTGAAAAAAGGCCAAGTTCCAAACTCCCTCCCAAAAAATTCAGCCTATCAAAGTAGTGAAATCTA
>NC_042495.1:43907609-43929440 GCF_005508785.2 Acyrthosiphon pisum | reverse complement strand
GAGCACATTCGATAATGATGTTTTATTCCTCATTCAGAAACTGACCAAGTGTTAAACAATACAAATAAAAGAGAAGTGTTGCTCTTTAATGTAGGAGTGCATTGAGGTTATGAATTAAAAAATAGCAGACTTGGCCACAATGTAGATTTCAATACTTTGATAGGCCGAATTTTTTGGGAGGGAGTTTGGAACTTGGCCTTTTTTCACTGTTATGTTTTTGTTGGGGATATCATTTATTTTTGCGGGCTTCAGCGTCGTGGACGACGTGTTGTTATTATTTATTTTTTTATTTTTTTTTTAAATTTATTTTTTTATACGTCGTAGATTTTCTCTTGTAAAACCGTTTGGGTTTCTGTTGAGGAGCTGAGAAATTGGACTCTTGAGCGTTGTCAATACCAGGCAAAGATACCCAAGTACGGTCTTTTATTTTTCGTCGTCGAGACTTTTTAGATGGAATGTCTGTTTATATTTTGTATTTAAATAAAATAAATGTACGAAAACATGATTATGTTTTATAAATATATATTTATATATATATAAGGTATATAAGTATATAAGTCAACTACAAATAATTTCTTATTACCATATTGTAACGCTGTTTGAAAGTAAACGTTTATGCGTGCTAAGCGCGCCACTTCATACGTTTAGAAATACACACTCTAGAGAAAAAAAACTTTTTTTGAAAAAAATTCAATTTTTAGATTTTTCCCTTTAGTTACACTGTAAGACCTACCTTTGTGCCAAATTTCACGTTTCTACCTATACGGGAAGTGTCTTATAATTTTGATGATCAGTCAGTCAGTCAGTGAGACAGTAACAAAATTGCAAATTTTGAAATCCTCCCATTTTGAAATGGCCCAATACTAAGGGCTCATTTTCTTACAGCGTCCTTAGCTACTCGAGATTAATCTGTGTTTTAAATTTCAAAAGTTTATCTTAAGAGGAAATAGAGATATATGGGTTAGAAAAACTGGGCGAATTGGTTCGTGTAAAGATACACTGGCATTGCTGTAACTTGGCCTGGCGCACTGCCGTGCGCTCAGATCGTTAGAAATTAAAATCCCATTTTTAGCGGTTTTTCGTAATTTATCGATAGTTTTTCTCAACGCTTTCTAAAACTATTTGAAATTTTCAATTTTGGCCTCCCAAAAGTACCAACTATTAGGTTCACTTTTCTATCAGAATAGATGCTGATCTCAAAAATCGAAGCATGCTTACTATCCGAAATATTGCTGACGGACAGAAAAAAAACACACATTATTGTAAAACCAATACATTCTTTCACTCCGCTCAGAATCTAAAAAGGAAATAAGATTAATAAGTAGCAATGACAACAAAAACTTTATGAAAAATTGGTTAGGAACAAAAAACGTGTATCATTTAAAGCGATAGTAAATTACACCCTCTTATGTAAATACTAAATTTATTACTCATACATTGACACAGCCCAAATATACATGTCATATAATTATATAAATCGCCAAAATATTACTCCTTAATACTTGCAACGCTCCAAACCAAATAGCTAAAACGCTAAAAATTGGAACTGCAACTTAATACTTATCGTACATTTACAACACAAACGTGTCGAGGAAAAAATTGTAAAATTTGTGTTACTAAATTAATTAAGCTATGGATATATTAAGTATATTAATTATTTGTGGATGGGGAGTCAGAGGCGTCTTCAGGTCAATTCCATAGAGAGGCGAAAAATGTTTAGTCTTGAATACCAGAACATCTTACGACTTATGCCCCCCCCCCCCATGAACACACCTGGGGGGAGTGTAATTTATTGTCCCCGATGGCCGATTGTAATGATTTGTCTGGTGAGCCACCAAACCTAAATATTTATTACCTTTGATGCTTTGATACAAGTATACCTATTTGGCTGTCTAAAATCTAAATACATTGCAGCAGGTTGAATCCAAAAACCGTATAGGTACCTACTTATGATTTTGATTTCATAAAGGTCAACGAACCAAACTGCATACAATATTTTATTGGTTCATTACCTACATATCAAAATATCACACACTTAGTTGTCATAATTTTTATGTTTTTAAATTTAAATTCATAATTACTAATTTTAATTAAATGTTTATAAGTAATAAATAATGCATTTTACATTATATATTATTATATTTTTAAAAAATATTATATATTCATTTTAAGGTGTGCAGTTTTTGGATACAATAACTTTAAAAAGGTGGGTAAGTGGATGTCGCTCTGCTGTACAGTAGGTTAGAAGTGGGTCACTGTATAATGGACAGTATTACATTTGAATTCAATGATATAATATCAGTAATATCACTGTATAAGAAAAACGATTCTGAGCGGAGACGGTATATCAGTCCATGTATTAGACATATATATACTTATCTATGGTATTAAAAAAAAATTGACCTATACCTATACCTATACCTAGGTATAATAAATTCCAAATTAATCATATCATAATATCTATAATGTACTTATAACGCGTTATACATCAACAAAAAACCGTGGTACTATCATAGATAAATAATAGTATACTTTAGAAGTTTTAAGTACCTACGAATAATATTATACAATCACAACAAAATAACTAAAATAGTTATCCTAGGTTTTTAATATGTAATTTCGTCCAAATTTGTACTTAAAATGACTATAAAAATAAACTGTGTAAATGTATTTTTTAGATTTTTTGGTAACAGAATTAATTACTTACGTGGAATTTTGTTTTAAATTTTCAATTCTTAGAAACAAAAATTGAACATTTTATAAATTTTTAACTACAAAATAATTATTCAAATTAAAATTTGATAAATTTTATCAAAATTTGATCTTTAAATGCTTATAAAAAAAAATTGTGCCTATGTATTTTTAATATTTTTCAACTGACATTGTAACAATATATCAGGAGCTTAGTATTAAATTTATACACTTTTTGGCCCAACAGATAAAACTTCATTGATATTTATAGAAAAAAAAACTAAAAAAATTTAAAACTGAAAATGTCCGTAAACAGCTCAATAAGAGTCAACATTTTATGGTGTACAGGAAATGCTAATATAAACATTCAGTAAAATTTTCATGTATCTGCAGTTATTCGTTTTTGAATTACAACAAAATAAGGAAATCGCTACATGACAAATCGAGTGAATATCCAATGTTGTAAAAATTTGAATTTCAAACGATCATAAAAATTTAATTTGACTTTCTTATAGATATTTTTTGTTTGATAAAGGTAGATAATCTTATAAGGAATCTTGTATTACACTTTCATATCTTAGATTTAAAAAGAAAAATTTTTATGAATTTCTAACTCGAAATAATTTGCAAATTTTCGCGATTTTTCCATATTTTGTCATTTTTTGAACTTTAAATGCTTATAAAAAAAAACTGTGACTAACGATTTTTAATATTTTTCATCTGCCTTTGAAACAATATACTAGGAGCCTTCTATTAAATTTTCAAGCTTTTTTATCCAACAAATAAAATTTTATTGATATATTTAGAAAAAAAACTAAAAAAAAATGTCCTTAAAGAGCTCAAAATAAGTCAAAATATTTTGAAAATGTTATGGTGTATATAAAATGTTAAGATAAACATTCAGTCAAAATTTCATGTATCTACGGTAATTTTTTTTAAAGTTACACCAAAAACCAAATTCAATTTTTTGAAAAATTGATTTTGCGTAAAAATTCTCGTTTTTCCTTAATTTTTCTTTTGTTTTTCCGGGCGCTTTTGAAAACTACCGGGAAATTTAAATTTTGACCTCCCCAATGCACCAACGATATTCACTTTCTGATCGAACAAGATACTGAAGTTGAAAATCGTAGCATTATTTCGACTACTTATCGTGTACACAAACACAAAAAAAATAATAAAAAAAAAAATAAAAAAAAAACACACATCATTGTAAAATCAATATATTCATCGTTCCACTCAGAATCTAAAAAGAATAGGTACGATGTTTGGATTCAGCGATCCCATTTAGGTAAGTATGTGTATAATTTTTAGAATGTATTTTCCCATATTTTTCAAATATATTGATTATTTTAATGACTTCATGGTCATGTGTATTATAGTAATATACACATTTACATTGATTCGCTCGTCTACACAAAATGTGATGTTATTGTAAACAAAATATTTTATTACCCGTTCCACGTTCGGAATATTTATGCACCAATTATCCAAATTAGTGGAGTGTGCAGTACCTATACGTCTGTATACGAGATACCAATACGGCAATATACCAATATAGTGCAGCGTGGTGACTGGATGGTTATATTATATTTTCCCGATGTCTGTTTCCGTAATGTATTAATAATCCCCGCCACTAATAACACTTCCTTATTATAATTATTATTTTAAGAGACATTCGTAAACCATTTCTTCAATATTATAACGCTGTCAGCCTATCTATTTGTACGTAGCCCACCAACAGTGTTCCACCTAACTAGGTAGCTATTTGATTTGCTGTTAAAATTTTACTTTAAATCTTTATTCTTTCGTTGTTATCCTATTAACATCATGACAATTATTTTGATACTAAGTTTATTTTTAATTTTTATAATTTTAATTTTAATATTTACAACGTGTTTCTGTGCTCGGAAATCCAAGGAACATTACCGCTTGTGCGCAAAATTACCATCCATGCCACGAGGATATTTGACTGATTTAAAATTATCGCATAAGCTATCTACACTTAAGCCCAAAGGTCAGTAACTTAAAAAAATTATTTTAATGTTTTTTTTTAAAAATTTATTGCTGGTTTATCTTAAGAACTTATTTGGAATTATTTTGTATTAAAAACATTCCTATCGATAAATTAAAAGTAGTATAGGTATCAGTGGCGTAAGATTTTTCTTGGGAAAGTGTTTAATTTAATAAAAAAAAGATAATTTATGGATTTAAAATAATGTAATATTCCTTTTCTCATTAAACTTATAATACCACCGTACCTCTATTTATATTTTTAATCGTGATTTTTTTTTTAGATTCTGAGAGAAGCGATGAATGTATTGATTTTACAATGATTTGTGTTTTTTTGTATATCATCACCTTTTGGGGCAGTAAAAACTCTTTGATTTTCTTCAGCAGTATTTTTTCTAGAATAGGATAGTGAATCTAGTTGGTACTTTGAGGAGTTAATTATTTAGTAGGTAAAAATGTATAAAATCTTAAACTTTATAACTAGGGATTAAAAATGTAAAACAAGGATTCTCATAAATAGTTCATACTATCACCAAAAAATTAAAAAAGTATATAGGTATATACAGTTATTTTTTACATACCTACATTATAAGTTCAAATTTGGACGAAATTACATATTAAAACCAAGAATAGCAATTGTATTATATTATATTATATCATTATACATGAAAGTTGGAGTATATTATTATTTTTACTTTTATATACACATTGACATTTTCAAATGTAACATTTTTGGCAAAAATTAATTTAACCTACTGTAGTAGTCAGTAGATACTAATGCCTAATACTAAAATAAATTAATTTAATCACATTAATATCATAAAATATCTTTTGCAATATTATAGCATCTTCACTCAGAATCGTTTTTTTGTATACAATAATTTTATATCATTGAATTCTAATTGAATAGGTACCAACCATTACAATGACCCACTTGTAACCTACTATACAGCAGAGCGACACCCACTTACCCGCTTTTGTTAATTTTTTTTGTTTTTCTTCTTGGGAGGGCTTAAACACGTTATTTCCATTTTTTAACTTTATAAATATGTTGATACAGTTTATAAATATTGGGCTCAGACTATAATTGGTTAAAAAGTCATATAATTATATTAGTACCCATTATATAGCTAGTATAAACTGGGTAGTAGCCAGTAGGTTATACTCAAAGCATTAAAATATAATATATTTTAAATAAAATCATTTAACTGTGTGATAATTAGCTACAAATTACTTGACCCAAACCTTATAAATAGCCTGACGTATTGATTGCATTGTTTTATTATACGTATCCATATGTATTGGATAATGTGTTTCTAATGTGTAGCCGTGTAGGTACCTACCGGTACTTACTTGATTATATAGTTAATAAATAATAAATATTAATAACTGATTTCACATTTCGTTATTTCACTGTAAATGTATATTATTGTACACCTAATGCTATTTTAAACTTTAATATATTATCTTGTCAACTGAAAATTGCTGATAATATAAAGAAAATGTTGTCAACTTTCTCTGAACTTATCCATTATAAACTCAAATGTATATTAGGTATATTATTACAATGAGTAAAATAAATATTGTTAAGTCAATATTTGACAAACACACAATTACTTAACATCTTTAAACTCAATATAAATTTAATTCTCGCGGTTAATTATATAAAACAATATATTTCCTATATGTATAACGGTGTACATTATTTGTTAGTTCGTTGTCTTAGACACGTGATTGATCTCAGATAAGGATATATTTTTAGTAAAAAGCATCCCTGTATTATTATGATTTCATCAGCTTGTGCAAATATATATATTTTTAGATAATCTCAATTTATAATACATTTCACGTACATTATATTTAGGTATATACCTATATACCTACATTGAATGTTTAGGTGTTGAAAGATTAAATTATAGATGTGTAGAATATGATCAGATTCTTGGTGATAGATGATTAGATTTTGAGCGACGCAATGAATTTATTGTCTTACAATTATATGTTTATGCGTGTGTGTGAGTGTGTTTAAGAAACTACTTTTTGTAGCGTACAAATTTTTTAGCCTTTAAAATTGAGAGGGTATCTGACGGGTAAAAAAAATAATCATGTTGGTACTTATGGGTGTTTTTTTATTATATTTCAAAAATGAATAAATTTAGACAGCTATAATTTTCCCCAGATATTTACAAGATATCTAGACGTGGTACAATTTTCAAGATATTGTGGGTCTTTTTGAGGTATTTATCGACATTTTAAATTCTCTGAATTTTTAGTCTTGATATTTAATTTTTTTGTTGAATAAACGTTTATTTCTTATATTATATAGTCGAAGAATTTCAAAATGTTATACAAGGTTCCTCGTAATTTTTTTACAGTAATTCAAAATTATATTTAATTTAATTTAGTTATATGGCAGCTACAAAGTTATGGATATATTCCATTTTCTATAAGCCAAATATACAAAAGTTATTTGTTTAGTTTTTTTGGAAATATTCACCTTTAAGTTAAATAGTTGTCTCATCTACAACAATTCGCTTCAACTACTTTTATAGAAAAATTTAGTATTTTATAAAAATAAATTACAAATTACATAAAAATCCATAAATATTGAAAATAATAAAACATTTGAAAAAATAAAACAAAAAAAATATTGTATTTTTGAATTAAGTAAATATTTTTGCTTTATTTGAACTCTACTTTAAATGATTGATATTTTCTCGTCAACAAATATGATAAAATAAAATTTAATTTAAGAAATACATAATATTATTCATTATTAATATGCTAAAATATTTTTTAGAAAATACAATTTCCTGGATTGATTGAATTTATGTTTAAATATTTACCCGACTTAAAATATTATATCACTAGACAGTGCACTGCATGGGAGGAACTAGGGCTTAGCACTCCCAATATAAAAATTAACACTCCTAAATTTTCTGTACCAGTTTCTTACAATATTAGTAATAGCAAAATTACTGATTTTATAAAATATTATTATTTTTTACTGGTAAAAATGATAAATTATCAAAATTGAAAATGTATTGTTTTTTTAAGCTTTTTAATTTTTAATCGTCAATGGAAACGTCAAATGCGTTTATGAAATTTGGCTTATCATTGTAGGTCGTAACTCGTAACACAAAATACGTAGAATCAGTACGTTTTTTTAAAAAATATTTTTACTAAATTATTGACTAACAATCGTCGGTAAGGAGAACACCATACCCACATAAGCTGTCTCCGTCTTACAAATTGTTCGTTCACAATAATGCATTTTACTCTGTAAATTCTAAAATTATAGTGAATTGACCTGTTATAAAATGTAAAGGTAAGATTATTATTTGGAGCATCTTGGAGGCTTTTATTGATATTTTATTAAGAGCAAGCTATGACCTTTTTGAAATTTTTATATTTCATAATAATCTTAATTTACTTAAAATTTAAAAATAATAATATCAATAAAATCCTACGAGATACCCTAGATAATATTCTTATCTTTAAATTGTATAAGGTAAATCACTATAATTTTAGAAATTACAGTGAGTAAAATGTGTTATTGTGAACTTACAATTTGCCATACGTTGTACGCTTGTAAGTCCCCTTAATATTATATTGTTATAGATTATGAATTTAAAAATTATATGTAGGTATACGTATTATAAACAATATTGCCATCTTGGTACGCAATAATACGTGTCCACCATGCATCACTGTTGTATACTTGTATTGTATTTTGTACTTCTTAGTTAGTCAGTACCTACTTGATAATATTGTTATTTTACATTGGGCTGCTATAGATAAATATCTAATAAATATCTGACCTTCGATCATAAAACATAACCGTAAGTTTAAAATAAATAACAAATAAAATGAAATAAAATAGAAACTTGACTCCAAACAACTTGCAGAATCGTTTTTCTTGTGCCTATTGGCTAAAATAATTATTTAGGTATTGAATTTGAATTTAAGACATCAGTAAACCATTATACGCTCGAAATGCACTCTTCAGCAGAACAAGTTTTTTTAGTATGATTGATAAGTTTATGCAGGTGATTTACCAAGTGCAGCTTATAGAAATACTTAACATTTATTATTTTATCGATTTGTATACCCACTTAAGCACTTATATTAATGTATCTTTCCAGTACTAGTGTACTACCTATAAGTTAACTTTTCGTAGACCAATTATATTGCGGGTCTTGGTCAAAATTTGAATTTATTTATCTTAATGTCAGTTATTTAGTGAGACAAAACTCTGTCCAGTTCATTATTCATTTTTCTATAATATATCCATATGTATACAGTTAAAATTTAATATGGATTCAATTTATTAATAATTTATGTAAGCATTTTTGTTCCTACATGATAATTGATAAATTTTATAATATATGTGAAGACTGAAGTGTTTATTGTACTATAGTTTTAGCGCTTTTAGTTGGTCATTAGATGTTACCACTTACCTGAGTAGTACCTTGTACAATATTGTACTTATGTATTTAGTATATTATACATAATATTATACAGCGTATACCTAACGGCGATTATAGTGTTGGTACTATGTACCTACAAAATATTATTACTTATACCATTATAGGTACAACTTTATTGCTTTAAAAGCAGTTACTTATATTCTGATTCAATGTGATTGCATTACAGTCTTATTGTAGACTTTTTTTACAAATGATTGATGAGAGCAGAAGATTTTGATTAAATATTACACATAAGTGTTAAAAACTAAGCGATATTAATAAGTAACTTTCTCATTAAACCTATACTCATTTCACCAACCTAAAACCTTCAATCGTATAATAATCCTTTTAATATGCATGTAACTATTTATTTTATTCTAATATTATGATCTTTTGATTCTGAGAGAATTGATTACCACCTGTCGCCTGATGTTTGGCTTAAAATAATATTTGATTTTATGTTCTGAGTTAAAAAGATTGAAAGTTAAAAACAATAGTTTCCCCAAAGATTTGTGTACATTAGATAGCTTAAAAATTTCAAAAGTACATATTAAACACAATTATTTTTATAGACATTTGAAGTTCAAACTTTGACGAAATCAGATATTTACAAAAAATAACAATTTTTTTGTATAATCATTTTAGTTATTTTGTTGGAATATAAAAATATTAATCGTATCCGTATGGACTGATTGAAACTTATCGTCATTATCAAAATATTATGTCACATGTTACACCACGAACCTATTCGAATACTATTCTACGGTATGTTGGTACTTACTTACCTATAAGTTTTATACTATTGTATTAAAAAATGGTTCAACCTATTAAAATATATGGTGGTGGATGTAAATAATTTTGGGTAGAAAATGTTTATGATTGGTTTATTTGGCTCACCGCGATAGTTCCAATCATGGATACATATTAAGAAAAAAACACACGTCGTTGTGAAGCCATAACATTCTTAGCTTTGCGCCCAGAATCTAAAACTACTGATGTAACGTGAGGGTCCACGGGTTATTTTAAGTTAATAGTTTTGGTAAGGGATGTAGAACCCAAGAATTTTAACTCTGGCAATTATTTTCGTAATCTTAGAACATTTTATAAATAATATGCATACATCATGGAGTCAGTATTAACTCAAAGATCACGTTTGCTTCTACCGCCAAATATAGAAAAGGTTAAGAGGGCGCAACACACTCATTTGTTGTCTCCGCCTTACTTAAGTGCGTAGCATAGCAAATGTATCTACGCTCAGTGGTTCCAGTTTATACACTAGATTATAAACTATAGGTTCGTCAGTTTTAAAACTAAAAGTGTATCGATCTATTATGAAACTTAATGGTAAGAACATTATCTATATTATGTTTGTATAAAGGGTATTTACTATAATTCAGTTTATAAATGAGTTATGAATATTTTTAATTTTCACTTTATTATACACCCAAAACTTGGTAAGAAATTGAACTATTGTAAAATTTGGATTTATTTTACTGGTATTTAAATGTATTAATATAATGTTTTATTTTTTGAGATATAGATACTACTTACATTAATTATTATAACTTAAAAAGGTGCTTATTAATACTTAAAATTTTATTTTATTATGGTAGGTATTACTATTTATTATATTTTCAGAGGTACCTTAAAAAATACCTTTTTAAAATATCAACCATAGGTTTATCATATATTCATATTATTTTAATATTGTTATCTCGATTGTTATTAACATTTAGGTAGGTATGTAAATAAATAATAATAATTTGCAACGAAAATCAATGCGATCATACAAGAATAATAATTTCATATTGACCTTGCGTACCCACTTGAATATCATTTAAAATTTAATATTTTTGTTTTGTATAAATGATGTTATAATTTATTAGTAACGTTTAATGATTACAGTCACATATTTTGAGTTTTTTTTATACTTCCTGTAAATAGTAAATTATAAGTTGTAACAATAGCTAGTTTGATTATTATATTAATACACCTTTACACTTGTACCTACCTATTATAAGTGCAAATAAGTAGCAAGAATAGACATAAAAAAAATTTCCAGTTATGAATTGATAGAACACAATATCAGCTTAAAGTACCTTTGGTTGTATATGAATAGATTCTATCTACGACGGTGGTCTAAAAAAAATGTTTTAATTTGACTTATGTGAATCTAAAAAGCAAGTAGATACTAGTACTACTTTACTGGATTAAATATTATATTCATCTGCTTAATATTTTACAAAAATGTTGGTTGTTATTTGGAAAAAAGTAGTTAGTATCCCTGCAGGTATATTCCTTATATGGTGCAAAAATCTAAGTATTTGAAAACATAAGTATCCTTATATATACTTAAAAAATTTAAAATTTAAACGAATTCATTTTTAAAAGAATATATTATGGTAATAAGCATCCTTGGTGAATCACCCTGCAGTAGATATATGTACCTACTGTTTTTAATTGTTATCCTTTATATTATATCTTTTTGAATTCTGAAATTTGAAGTCTGAAAGTTTGCACAAATTAATGTATATTTTTTTTCTGGATGTTATCAAATTTCTCTTTTACCAGCTAATTTAACAAATTAATAAACATTAATAAACTAATTTATGCTTTTATTTTATTCCATTTCGATATAAATTATTTTGATTTCGGATATTTTTGATATCGGACAAATTTAGTGTTTTACCAGTTACAACTTACAACGGAAATTTGTAATTTTGGACAATTACCCACTACCGTATTAACTAACGTAATTGAGCTTGGTCGCACGGATTATTTTCGTTCTCTAAATGGTTTTAATAAATATTTTTATGAAAAGAAAATGAAATGCTTACAATTATTTATGGTTGTCTGGATCATAGAAACTAAAGAAAATGACTAAAGAAAATGTAATACAATGTAGCTCCTTATAAATTGTTGGTATGTCCGAATTGAATCCGAATTTTCATTTTAATTTGTAATAGTTGTAGAAAAATAGCAAATATTGTACATAATTCAAATTAGTAGGTATGTTTTCTTCTTTTATTTAAAAAAAACCGATTATTCTACAGGGCGTGAGAGTTTTTCCTGTACGACATGTTTTTGTACTAAAAACGTACTAGCTCATAATATTGACATTGTTGATATATTATGTAATAATAGTAACTATTTATAGACTATTTATAATTGTAAACTTACCATTGTAGTCTTGAGGCCATGAGTCCCTTTACCCCCCCCCCCTTCTCCTCTGAATCCGGGTTTGAGAAATATAGCATGAGTATAATTTTTAGTTTCCTAAATATTTTATATTGGTTATCAAGCGATCAGAACATTTTTTTTCACATGAATCTAGAAAAATATGTTGGGCATTTTTAAAAATTCCTTATCACAAGCTCTGGGACATAAGATCGGGCGTAGACCAATGTATTGAAAAATACTGCCATGACCCTCTGCAATCTGCAACCTCTTTCGCACAGCAACCGCACTGCTTTGGTGTGCACCGGCTTAATAGTGAAGGTTATCAAGGTTTTATTATTTTACAGGTCCTCTAGTATTTGTTGTAAATACTATACCCCTATTTTATTTTATTTTATTTATATTCACACATTATATTTTGTTTCATTTTTATAAGCTATGTACCAACCTACGAACGTATAACGGTAAACTGTGTCGTAAGGCAACTCACAAAGTGAGTAGTCCACTGTATTTAAATATAATATATAATATATATATTTATATCATTGTATATTATAAAGTGCAACATTGTAATTTTCCTTTATAGAGATAATTTTGTTAACAGATAACGTGCACTTATACTTTTTAATATATAAGATTATGTTCTTCAATAAAAATGTAAGAAATATATAATCAAAATAATGTGACATTTTAAAAACAATACTTTTTATCCTTTTACATCCTAACTAAATTTTACAAGATACAACATATATTTATAAAGTTGTTGAAGATGTCTAGTGGCTAGATATAAAATAATATAGATAATATTAGGATTGGAAGTTAGGGTTATAACCATAGAAAAGAGATTAAACTTATAACTTATAACTTATAACTTATAATTGATGGTAAAAAATAATTGGTTTTGCTGGTTAAACCTACATAAATAGGAAAATACATTTATGATAATTGAGGATCTATTATATGCCAACTATTTTGACCTTATCATTATTATTATGGCCTACATTATTTTACCTAAATGACATCCAGTGGCGGATTTAAATATGTTTCACCCCTAGGCATGTAAGATATTTTGCCCAATATGCTCCAACTTTTTTCTATACCTATCAGATTTATCGCATGTTAAGAAAGGTAATAATTGTATAATTAACAATATCACATGGTTTAATGGTTACAATTTACAAAACAATTTCTTTATTAGGTACTTAATCAATTAAAAAATATGTTCCTCATTAAATATGTAATAGCCAGTATGATATATAAATATATTAAAACATGCTCGTAGTAGAAACATTAAACCGTAAATCTTAAAGAAGCTTGTATCTTGGTTTATTCCCCACAAAACTATCAGCAACTTCCTCAAAATGTAAAGAATTTATTAATTCATTTTTAATTGATAAAACTGCCAACGAATTTGATATTTTTTGTTTCATTTGAAGCCTTAATTAGCTTATAAAAAATGAAATTGGTGTCACAAGAAATTTTTGATGATAGCATTTTACGTTTAGGCTTAGGGGCGCCCCTAATAAATAAATGTTTCACCCTATGATACTACATTACTGCCTAAGATACCTGACTAATAAATATACCCTTGAATAACATTATTGTGTTTTTATATTTATATACAGGATTTTATTTTATTTTCAGATGTTTTGCCGTTTCTTAGTAGTATTTTAAAGCAACATGGATCATTGGTTCATATTCATTTATTGGGTCATTCATACGTATTGTTAAACGATCCAAACGATATAAAAGTACCTATTTTACATTTATTAGCATTTAAGAATTTTATCATTATTATTAAATTATTAGGTATTATATTCTTAGATATTTTATTTTATTATAGATAAACGTAGGTAACCCATAAATATCATAATTATATAACATAAATATCAAAATGTGTCAGGTGTAACTTAAAATTCTAAGACTTAGCTTATTAATCTAGTATAATTTATACAATATGAATCAAATAATGAGGTACCTACCTCCATAAATATTTTCAGGTTTTATTATCCAGTCCACAACATATAAACAAAGGACCAGAATATGGATTGCTTAAGCCTTGGTTGAATAAAGGTCTTCTAACAAGTGGAAGTAATTAAAACAGAAAATCTTAATACTCATAGCACTTGTACCTATATATCTTGCTTATCCACCTACATTAATTGATATATATTTTTTCTATGTAATATGCATATAAAATAGGTCAAAAATGGCAAATGAGAAGGAAACTACTAACATATACATTTCACTTTAAAATACTGGAAACGTACATTTCTTCGTTTAATAAACATGCTCAATGTTTAACAAAAAAACTTGAAAATATGGCAAGTAATAATCAACGTGTGTCTATTTATACTCATATGACACTTTGTGCATTAGACCTTGTTTGCGGTGAGTTAATTGTTCATATTATTACCTATTTATACTACTTTTCAAAAGAGAAGATACCGGTCGGCGACCAATTTATGTCAGGCGGCGCGCATTCCCACCAATTTCCCATTGTTAGCGTGATCACATGATTTTCGACGCACCAATCAAATCATTGGACATGCGCGAAACCGGTATATTATCTTTTGAAAAGGAGTATATATACTGTATAAAATAAACATCACATATTTATTTTTATAATATTAGTGTTGATTATAATATACCATTTAAATATTATGTTATAGACACAATAATGGGAACTGAATTGCGATCTCAAGAGGGTAAATCTCTAGAATACGTTGAAGCAATAAATACGTATGTATGGTTTTTTAAGTTGTAAATGAAAAAATGTTGTTGGTAGTGTTGGTACCTACTACAGACCTGCAAGGGCAATACATTTTTGGTAAACGGACACTTTGTACTATCTATATTGTTTGAGTTGCATACCGCGGACATTTTGTACGGTGAAAATAAATTGATAAAAATCGATCGCGGAAACTTTGTACATTATAAATAAACCAGGAGATATATTTTTATATTAATTTGTCCTCATGGGCCATGGCTAATGATTTAATTAATACCATTTTGAATACGATGGAATTATTAACTATACCTACTGATACGAAAAAAATGTGTACATTTTTTATTATTATATTAAATTATAAACTTAAGGAAGTTGTAACATTTTTAAGTTTTTTAATATAATATTTCAATTTTCAGTTTGTTTTTAGTTTTTGAACATTTATTTCTTACCGTATAGATAAATTAAAAAAGGGGTGGGGGGAGTCTAGGCGTATTAGTGCCATTTTTTTTCAGTGTCTCCCCTAACTGCTCTAATCAGTGCCGTAATTAGCGGGGGTGCTGGGGGTGCACCGCACCCCTAAAAGAGCTCCATCATCATATTTAGGGGACCCTTTTCAGACAAAGGGTTTTAAATTTTAAACTAATATGAACTTTTTTTCCAATATACAACACATGATAAAAATTTAAATTTTTCGATACCTGCAACACGCGTCCAACATCTAATATATTATGTTATTATAGTATTGTCAGTATTGATTATACTTAAGAAGATAACATTTTATACAACATTTTATTCTATAGCTACATTTTTAACTATAACTTGGCCTCACAAATAAAACTTTATTGATATTCATAGAATAAAACTAAAAAAATTGAAATTGAAATTATCCATAAACAGCTAAAACGAGCCAAAGTATAGGAATAAATATTGATAAAATTGTTTTAGTGAAATTTTCATGTATCTACAGTTATCTTTGAATTACAAAAAAGTCTTAGATTTAAAAAGACAATTTTTTTTTATTTTTAACACAAATTTATTTAAACATTTTCATGCATTTTACGCATGTTGTCAATATTTTAACTTTAAAAGTTTATAAAAAAAATTATGAATATAGATTTTTAATATTTTTCATCTATCTTTGAAACAATATATTAGGAGCTGTGCCATAGGCATGCGCAGGATTTTGTGTTGGGTGCAGCATACATTTTGAACCGGCCCTAAAGAACAATAAACAACCCACTTATTTTCTTTATATGACCCCCCCTCCTTAATTCTGTTTAGCCCCACTGTGTAAAAATGTAATATTTTATACGTTCGTATAATCACTTGCGTACCCAAATCATTATTATAGGGTATAGCACCCTACATAGTAAACATTTTTAAAATTTTACTTGGTATGCACTATATAGGTATAGACATTATTTGAAGAGCCAAAATAAAAATGTTTAGCTTCCTGTGATGGAAAACCATGTGCCTTTATTATTTTCTGGGTTTTTTTGTTACCAGGGAGTTGTAAGCCCACCCTTAATTGCAGTTTTGGTGCTATGCAATTTTGTAAGACAAAGGTTTAAAATAGGGGGTCTATGACTCACACCTGGGCCCTTTTATCTCTAGTTGCGACACTGGCTCTAATACAATTTTATTGTTTCTCTATTATAATTTATAATTGTTTATTGTGCGTACGTTAAAAATGGACGAAGCCTGTAAATAGCACGAAAATTATTATCATAACTATTATTAATATTAGGTATTATTATTTATGTCTCTTCACTACATGTGTTTTATAATAACAAATTATGTGATATGTATAAATTTTTTCCTACATCAAATAGTACAAACTGTCCACGGTTTTAATTATTTCTAGGTGACCGTACAAAGTGTCCTCAACCTAATTTTTGGCCTGGTCCGGTCCATCAATTTTACCCTCAAGCTCAGCCCGGCCTGGTCCAAAAAATACTGTGAAAAAAAGCCCAGGCCCGGTCCAAAACATTTTGTGAAAAAAAAGCCCAGGCCCAGCACGAAAATAATTCTAAGCTCATAAAAAGTTCAAACCAACCCAAAATTTTTTTTCTTAAGCCCAGCCCGGCTCGGTCCAAAACACTGATAAAAACCGGCATATTTTATTTTAAGGCTTGTGCATAACATTTTGCAAAAAAAAGCCCAGTCGTCTTGTTTTTTTTTTAGAACTCGTTTAAAAATTGTGTAAACAATTTCACATGCCATATTTTAATGATAACAGTGATAACTGGCGTTGATGTATTACATTTATCCACGGTCTTAGATTATCTGTAGTTTGATGAAAACTAGCTAGAATGCTAGATCTAACAGAAAATACTTTTAAATTTTAATGTTATTGTTTTATTTTGTATTGACATATTATTATTTATTATGGTATATAAATAGCTTTACTATACCCACAACCCACTAATCAAGATATATATAGGTATATTCATTATGATTGTATCTATTTGTAGTTTATACCAACGTCAGTTCTATCATTATTATTTATTATTTTAAATTATGATTATTAATTATTGTCGAAGAAAAATCCTTAAAGAGCCCGGTCCAATCCTTGATTTATTATTCGAAGTCCAGGCCGGCCCAGCCCAAAATATTTTATAAAAAATTTCCGGTCAAACCCTTTATTTTATTTTAAAGGCCCGGCCCGGTACAATGTCACTACGGTTACAACCTAACCTAACCGGCCTGACCCTTGCAGGTCTTTAGTACCTACTCAACATATTTTATCTATTTCAGAGTAACTGATATTACGATTAAACGAATTTTCAAATTTTGGCTTTGGAATGGAAGTATTTTTAATCTGAGTCAAATTGGAAGGGATTTTAATAAATCTCTCAAAATTTTACATACATTTACTGAAAACGTAAGTAAAAATTAAAAATAATGTGTTATAAATTATATGTAATGAATAAATTAAATAATAATTGTTAGTAATAAATTATGTTTTTATATACCTACCTACATATTTTTAATTTTAGGTGATTAAAGAAAAGCGAGCTAAACTTGAATCCGTCAATTGTTTAGAAACTGAAGAATTAAGTTTTGGTAATTTACTAATATATAATTTATAAGATACCTAGCTTATAAAATATAATACTAAAAACCTTACAAATTAATATAATAATATACCTACCGACCATCAACAGTCAGTATAGTGGCGGCGTAAATAGATATTTTATGAAGGGACAGCTTCATGTAAAAGTGAGGGTGGGTATTTTAATGATAGGAACCTACTGGATGAACTTTTATAAATTGGATTTGGTGGTGGGGATGGTGTGGGGGTTAGCCATCCACATCAACACGGGAAAAATTGATGAGTGGGTACTATTTTAAATAGTCGCTTCATAGAAAAAAAGTTCACGTTGCTACTGCTCAGTCACCAGATGGCAGATATTAAGTATAAACTAAATACAAATAAAGTAATAATATAGGTATAATAAAGATTAGTAAAGTGCATTATTAGTTAGGTACCTACGTTAGAATTATAATATACAATAATGATTCTGAGTATAGTGGCGTATTTGAGGGGGACTAGGGAGCGATGAAAGGATCCCTTTTTGGAGTTTAGTTTTGTTTTTTTTTTGTAGGTATTTATAATTAAATTATCAATATCTGTAACAATAAAACTGACAAATATGCACAAATATAAAATCAAAAAGGGGAAAGTAGGGAACGGCTCTGCTGTACAGAAGATGTCAAGTGATTAATTGAGTCATTGTTATGTGTGTCAAATTTTATTTTGCTCATAAAAAACGTCTCTTCCTGATTTATTTATTAACAACCAATAGGTATGTTGGATTAGTAACACCGATTTGAACGTTCAAACGTCTAATAGCAGCTTTGGCGTGGTTATTTGTACAGTTTTGATTTGTTAACAACCTTTTCTGGAGGAGATTGTGGTGATTGACGACCCACTTAACTTCGATTTTTCTTCCTATATTATATTCATCGAACGATTCAAGTACTTAACGGAACAATTTTGTTGCAACTTTGCGCAGTGTCTCTTTTTTTCTAGAATTTTAAGTAAATCAATTTTCTAAATAAATATTAGTTATTATTAGTTAGGTCACTTAAAAAAAAAAAATAGTTGCTACCCAATTGTACAATTTTTTTCTGATAACCGAGTCTGTCCTAATTTTTTTTACTCTGGACACGCTTCTGTGTAAAATACAGTGTATTATTAATCGCAAAATAAATTACTTTAATAGGTAGCAGTAATATTATAGAATATACTTAGTTATATATAGGCTAACAGAACGTCTTCGCTCAGAATCGGAGCAGAATGGTACCTACTCACTTGTACACCTTTTAATTTTTACAACAGAAATTTAAAATTATAATATGCAAAGCCTGATGAGTTTATACCTTTAGTTTTTTCACACCTTAAAATGGTTCTAGGGAGTAGGGACGCTCTAGCAATTGGTACCTAGCTACACTAGTGGAAGAGATAACAGTCAACTGAGAAATAGATTGATACCCAAAATAAGACACACGAGTGTGAATTATGGGTTTTATTTTTAAATAGGTAGGTACTACTTATAACTAAATAGTTTTAATGTTATATGTTATAATAAGTTATAGGTAAGTGTAAAGCAAAGAATACATTTATTTTTTAATAGTTTCATTACAAATACAGCAAAAAAGTTAATTAATTCGATTTTAGGTCCCTATTAATATTAAAAATAATACCTATTCAAGTCAAAAGTCAGAAGTAAAATATAATTTAATATCCGAGGGTTGATTTACAGGGAAAAAACGAGTAGAATCATTTCTTGATCTTCTAATTGGAATATCGAAACAAAATCCAGAAAAAATGACAGATATGGATATTAGAGAAGAAGTAGACACTTTCTTATTTGAGGGACATGACACATCGTCAACGGCTATGACAATGGCTTTCATACAATTGGGATTGAATCAAGATATCCAAGTAAATTAGTCAATACTCTACAAACCTAGCTTAATGTATTCTTAATAATATTATGTGAAATTAATCTTTACCAACTGTAGAACTCTGTAAGAGAAGAATTATATTCAATATTTGGAGATAGTGATAGAGAAGCTACTATGGCAGATCTTAAATCTATGACATATTTAGATCGAGTAATAAAGGAAACTATAAGACTATACCCAAGTGTTCCTAGTGTTACCAGAATGCTTAGACAACATCTTCACATAAGTAAGTTGTATGATGTAAATTGTAACTAGTGATGATCAAAACAAGACCAAGACATTCAAAATCTTGGTCTTGGTCTTGGTCTTGCAAAAGACTCTTGCAAGGCTCTTGCTATTTTCACAGAATATATAAAAAAAACTAAATACATGTTATAGCTGTGTGTAGGTTTTTTGCTATGATCTCTAAGATGAAACTTAGTCCAATATATTACATAGTATATTCATAAATCAAACATTAACATAAAACAAGTCAAACAATTTAATTTTTATTACACTCGTTTAAAACTTGCTATAGTTACTGTATAAGACACTAGTTTAAGAACACAATGTACAGTACAGAAAAATCACACAAGCTACGAATAAAAATAAAAACGCACTTCCTATTAAAATGATACCTACCGTAGTCCGTAATGACTTTCAGCAATTATTAGTACCTATAATCGATTCAAAGTAAAGGTGTGTTATGGACATACATTATTCAGTATTCTATTAGCAAGACAACTTTCGACGTTTTTATCGATTTTGGGAAAATAAAATAATTAATTGCAAAACTGCAAGAGCCTTGCAGTGATGGTCTTGTTTTGGTCTTGGTCTTGCTCTTGCTAGACGATTACCATCTTGGTCTTGGTCTTGCAGCAAGAGTCTTGCGAGACCACAAGACCAAGACCAATTTTGATCATCACTAAAATATATACTAATTTAAAATTGTAATGTTACATTCAACAAGGAAGGTATAATTAGACATTTAAACAACATTATTGTACCAGTTAAGAGTGAAAAAATATTATAAATAAAATAGTAAATCTTTCAAAATACCTACATGTGTGACGAAAAATGAATAATTTGTTAAATAAAAATAAAAATTTGCCGCCCCTCTAAATCTTTAAAAATTTGCCGCTCTGGGCAATGGGACCCATAGCCCCTACTTAAATACGCCCCTGCCAACTAGACACAAATTTGTTTCATGTTACGACAAATTCCAATCTGTAACTTTATGTTGCACATTTTTGCATATTTTGCCATTTTTAAGATATATTTATTTATTTATTTTTGGTCTTTTTTTGCATATTTTTTCAATAATGTTTATTATCAGGACGACAGTCGACAATCCATAGCTGCACCCACACAATGCGTGCATACAACGTAGTATTATATACATAAGAAGAATTTACAAATTGATTAACAAATAAATTAAGTTCATCAAGCAATCAATGTAATTACTAATTACTATATTTCTACTCAATAAAAATAAAAGGTGAAACTATCTTAAGATATAAAATATTTTTTATTCATTTGGGAATACTATGAAATATACTTAAATGAGGTGATTTTATTTTATTAATATTTACTAACTAAACATTTAAAAAAAAATTAACTATATATTTTTAGAGCATATTTTAGGTTTTTTAAGTGCATGCGTGTCATACGTGTTTGCATATCTAGTGAGGCTATAACTCTGCCCTTTACCTAGTTACTACTAATTAACTATACCCTTCTGAAATTAGATAAGTAATAAAATTCTCAGAAAACTTTCATGCTTTAGAATATGAAAATTGA
>NC_042495.1:43906347-43907509 GCF_005508785.2 Acyrthosiphon pisum | reverse complement strand
CAACGGTACAAGACTAATTCACTTTGCTACATCACAAGAATTAACAATTAGTAGCACTTACTTTCCAAGAAAAGATATCCAAAAATACACTCGGGTCTCTCCAAATGGTCGAGTTCACAATCAGATAGATCATATAATGATAAATAAAAGACACGCCAGTTGTATTAGAAAGGTAAGAACTTTTAGGGGAGCGGATGCTGACTCAGACCATTACCTATTATTTGCACAGTTTAATCTTAGACTCTCTACAAAATGGAATATGGTGAAAAATCATCCAGAGAAAAGTATAATATACAAAGACTAGAAGACTCTGTAGTTCAAAAGAGATTTGTTGAAATGATACAAGAAAATTTTCAAATAAACCAACCTAAGAAAGAAACGCAAACAATTGACTCCCTTTGGTGTAATCTAAAAGAAGCAGTAACAGACAGTGCTAGAGAGCACTTACGTGTTGAAAAAAGGAAAAAACAGAAGAATTGGTTCAATAATGTATGCAAAGAAGCAGTGGATAAAAGAAACGAGTTAAGAAAGAAAGTACTACAAAATCCATCAACTAGCGAGTCTGATAGATACGAAGCACAAAGCAAGATTACAAACAAGATAATAAGAAGAGAAAAGCGTCTATATGAAAAGAAAATGATTGAAGACATGGAAACAAATAGATTTAATCCTAAAGTATTCTTTAATTTAGGTGGCAACATTAAAAAGGGCTATAAACCACTAACAAAAATATTAACAAACAAAAGCGGAAATCTCATCACCGAAGAAAGACAAATAGTAAACGAATTTAAAGTTTTTTTTGAAAAACTATTAAATAATGGACAACCGGATGACAATGAAATTGAAGAAATAGATTACTACACAGTGGAACCAGAAATCAGGGAACCTACTCAAAATGAAATCAACGTGGTTATTGACGGACTCAAAAATAACAAGGTATCAGGTGATGATGTTGTGGTTGCGGAATTGTTAAAAAGAGGAGGAGTACAGCTGAGAAAGAAGTTAATAGAAATCATTAGGTGTGTATGGAGAGAAGAAAAAATCCCAGATGATTGGAACACGGCTATAATTTGTCCTGTATATAAAAAAGGAAACCCGACAGTAACGGAGAACTATAGAGGTATCTCTTTACTTGACGTAGGCTATAAAGTACTAACAACGG
>NC_042495.1:43903830-43904898 GCF_005508785.2 Acyrthosiphon pisum | reverse complement strand
GTGATAACCAGAGGACTTGAATGCGATAGGCCAAAATGTAACCTTTGAGCTGACGTACAACAGAGATAGATGGCGAGACCTCTTGAAGGCAGCAATGGTCCTCAACTGACCCGGTAAAGCTGAGAAGAAGAAGAAGATAGAATGTAAACCTATAAAAGTTTATCAATGCTAAGAAATAAGAATATTATTATGCGTACAAGTACAACAGAATTGTCATAAAAGAAATACCAAAAATCCAAATTCTAATTTCCATATAATCGATATCAATATTATTATTGAATCGCAATTCGCAATAGCTGATGTAGAATTTCTGGAAATAATAGCAATTTGGATGTTTATAAGTGATTCAGAATTCAGAGTAAGTTGTCATATAACTTATAAATTATAATTGTTACCTTACTAATGTGCCTGCATTGATAATATTAAATACCTAAACCTAATGCGGTTATCGTTAACTCTTTTCTCTATAATATGCTCTGCACGACAATTCTACTAAACTGTTCTTCCGTCTTCATTAGCAAGGTATATATTGTTTAAATTTATATTTTTATACATAAGTTATAAATTATTATATCAAACTGAAACATGGATCACCCAAGTGTGTTAAAAATTCATTCTTATTTGTTTTTTTAATAATAATTTTTTATTTATTTTAAATATTAAAATGTATTTATTTATTTTAATTTATTATTTTATAATAATTCATTTTTTTATAATATTACCTAAATTCTGAAATAGTTACACTTAATTACAAATACCTGTCACTAAAAATAGGTTATTAATATTATGTTCATTTTTTTATATAGTACTTGTTGAAGTACACAGATATACAGAAGTTAAAGGTAAATAATAATAAAATCGGATATATATAATATAATAATAAGTATAATGATACGATGTACAATAGTATTACGAGGCGTAATACAAATCAACGACTAACTATGTATACCTGGCTACACTACACAAGACATAATATGTATAATATATATTATATGCTGTAGTATTATAAAAATGCATATTCAGCGTCTACTGAACTACAGTGTGAATATATTACTTATACACTACATT
>NC_042495.1:43902699-43903780 GCF_005508785.2 Acyrthosiphon pisum | reverse complement strand
TACATCACAAGAATTAACAATTAGTAGCACTTACTTTCCAAGAAAAGATATCCAAAAATACACTCGGGTCTCTCCAAATGGTCGAGTTCACAATCAGATAGATCATATAATGATAAATAAAAGACACGCCAGTTGTATTAGAAAGGTAAGAACTTTTAGGGGAGCGGATGCTGACTCAGACCATTACCTATTATTTGCACAGTTTAATCTTAGACTCTCTACAAAATGGAATATGGTGAAAAATCATCCAGAGAAAAGTATAATATACAAAGACTAGAAGACTCTGTAGTTCAAAAGAGATTTGTTGAAATGATACAAGAAAATTTTCAAATAAACCAACCTAAGAAAGAAACGCAAACAATTGACTCCCTTTGGTGTAATCTAAAAGAAGCAGTAACAAACAGTGCTAGAGAGCACTTAGGTGTTGAAAAAAGGAAAAAACAGAAGAATTGGTTCAATAATGTATGCAAAGAAGCAGTGGATAAAAGAAACGAGTTAAGAAAGAAAGTACTACAAAATCCATCAACTAGCGAGTCTGATAGATACGAAGCACAAAGAAAGATTACAAACAAGATAATAAGAAGGGAAAAGCGTCTATATGAAAAGAAAATGATTGAAGACATGGAAACAAATAGATTTAATCCTAAAGTATTCTTTAATTTAGGTGGCAACATTAAAAAGGGCTATAAACCACTAACAAAAATATTAACAAACAAAAGCGGAAATCTCATCACCGAAGAAAGACAAATAGTAAACGAAAGTAGTATATATTTGTATGTTCACAGCCAGCTTTTCCACGGTAATTTTTTTTTTCCAAGGGGGAATGTCCCCCTTGGAGACTTTTATTTTACCGTGTAACACATTTCACACTGATTGTCTACCAAATTCTACCTCGTAAAAATATTTAACGTGATCAAATTTTTTTTTTTTAGGAAATCTTAAAACTGAAAAAATTATTTCAAGTAAAAACATAAATTATTAAATAATATTTTTTTTTATTGTTATAATTAAGTCTTAGTATATTTACACAAGTTTTTCTTACTTCTCTAGTAAAAGGTACATATTCTACAATACGATCATG
>NC_042495.1:43901173-43902649 GCF_005508785.2 Acyrthosiphon pisum | reverse complement strand
TTATTTATTATTTTAAATAGACAGTTGTACTAAAATGATTTGTAAATTATGTACTACATTATTTATAAATTAGGTAGGTACTCCATTTTACATCTTGACTTTTAGTTCTTACCTATATATTTTAATTACTCTTTATGTAAATACCTAGTTGAAGTATTTTAATATATATAGGTATAAAATCTATACTATAATTATGGTGACCAGATCCGTACTTTTTTTTGATGCATTCTCCTAGTGTCTTAATATTAGTGTTAAATACATCAAATTGTATTTTTTTTTAAAGAAAATATTATGAGATAATATATGTTAATAATTTTTATAATTTGAATTTTGATTACCTATCCATTTATATTTTATGGTTTGACTTAATATATTCTGGTTGGTTAGTAGCTAATCAGTTTAAGTGTACTTAAAATTACTTAAATTTCAAAATATTTTTATCATAAAGACACACACCAATAATTAGATTTTATTGTTTATGATAAAAAAAAAAAAAATAACCAATTTGTATAGATGAAGATGACCTATGAGCTATGGCATGGGCAAAATGGGTATAATAGTATTCACATTGTTCAATTTTGACAGAGGAGCTAAGGTCTTAAAATGTACTTTTTTAAATTTGTTTATTTTGTCACCATAACTATAAATTATAATTGTATAATGCAAATAATATGTAGTAGGGCACCATTAGGTGTAGTTGCGCTACTGGTCGGTTGCCCTTGTTAATTTTGTAATACATTTTTTTAATATTTCATTGTCTTATCATATCAATATTAAACTTATTTAGCAATTTTCATTTTAAGAGTGAATTGAATATTAGCCTATTATCACATTTAAAGATGAGATATCTTATAGTTTAGTAAACGACTGTTAACTGGGGGGAGTTAGTGTCGTGGGTCTATGTGGTCAGATAGCTCAGTGGTGAATAGTTGCCCGGCAAGCAAGAGACTGGTTGGTTCGATCCCTGGTTTAGCGGCTAGATTTTGGACGTTATTTTCCCTAGAGAAGTTAACAGTCTTTTATTGCTATATGGTAGTAAAATCTGTCATCAGTCGGTTAGCATTATTCTGTAAATAAAATTGATTCTTCTGAACAACACTTATCCAAAATTTATACTATCATCGCTATCCTAAATCGCTAATAAAAAAAAAACTGTGACTAAGGATTTTTTATATTTTTCAAATGTCATTATAACAATATAGTAGGAGCCTTGTATTAAGTTTTCAAGTATTTTTACTCTACAAATAAAGTTTTATTGACATTTATAGAAAAAAAAACTAATTAAATTGGAAACTGAAATTGTCCGTAAACAGCTCAAAACAAATCAAAATATTTTGAAAATTTTATCATGTATAGAAAATGGAAATATAAACAACCAGTGAAAATTTCATGTATCTACAGTCATTCGTTTTAAAGTTACACCAAAAACCAAAATCAATTTTCTCGAAAACAGATTTTGTGTAAAATTCCCGTTTT
>NC_042495.1:43897422-43899524 GCF_005508785.2 Acyrthosiphon pisum | reverse complement strand
TTCAATTTTTTTAGTTTTTTTTTCTATAAAATATCAATATATTTTTATCTGTTGGGCCAAAAAGTGTAAAAATGTAAAACAAGGCCTTCTGATATATGCTACAATATCAGTGGAAAAATATTAAAAATACATAGGTACACATTTTTTTTATAAGCATTTAAAAAGATCGAATTTTGACAAAATTTATCAAATTTGAATTTGAATAATTATTTTGTAGTTAAAAATATGTAAAATGTTTAATTTTTATAACTAAGATTTGAAAATTTAAAAAAAAATTCCACGTAAGTAATTAATTTTGTTACCAAAAAATCTAAAAAATACATTTACACAGTTTATTTTTATAGTAATTTTAAGTTCAAATTTGGACGAAATTACATATTAAAAACTTAGAATAACTATATTAGTTATTTTGTTGTGATCGTGTAATATTATTCTTGGGTATACTTGAAACTTCTAAAGTATACTATTATATATCTATGATAGTATCACGGTTTGTTGTTGATGTATAACGCGTTATAAGTACCTAATGGATATTGTGATCAGTGGCGTATTTAGGAATTTCAGGATAGGGGCAACACATTTTTGCCGCCCCCTCCTCAACAGTAAATGTATTTACTAATATACTGTATATAATATATATAATAAATAGTGATGATCAAAACAAGACCAAGACATTCAAAATCTTGGTCTTGGTCTTGCAGACTCAGTCAAGGTCTTGGTCTTGGTCTTGCGAAAGACTCTTGCAAGGCTCTTGCTATTTTCACAGAATATATAAAAAAAACTAAATACATGTTATAGCTGTGTGTAGGTTTTTTGCTATGATCTCTAAGATGAAACTTAGTCCAATATATTACATAGTATATTCATAAATCAAACATTAACATAAAACAAGTCAAACAATTTAATTTTTATTACACTCGTTTAAAACTTGCTATAGTTACTGTATAAGACACTAGTTTAAGAACACAATGTACAGTACAGAAAAATCACACAAGCTACGAATAAAAATAAAAACGCACTTCCTATTAAAATGATACCTACCGTAGTCCGTAATGACTTTCAGCAATTATTAGTACCTATAATCGATTCAAAGTAAAGGTGTGTTATGGACATACATTATTCAGTATTCTATTAGCAAGACAACTTTCGACGTTTTTATCGATTTTGGGAAAATAAAATAATTTTTCAGTAATTGTTAATTAGTATGAAACAACTGTTATTTTGTAATATTAATTCTCATTATATTTTTAATCTTTTTTTTCAATAATTTGCCATTTCCTCAAATAGGTTCTGATAAAATTTCATAACAATACAAATAAATTCTTATTATTTTCGTTATAAATTATTAGTTAATGGACTTTAGATAGGTACATTAATGTGTTTTCGGGGAAAAAAAAAATTGCAAGACTGCAAGAGCCTTGCAGTGATGGTCTTGTTTTGGTCTTGGTCTTGCTCTTGCTAGACCAGTACCATCTTGGTCTTGGTCTTGCAGCAAGAGTCTTGCGAGACCACAAGACCAAGACCAATTTTGATCATCACTAAAATATATACTAATTTAAAATTGTAATGTTACATTCAACAAGGAAGGTATAATTAGACATTTAAACAACATTATTGTACCAGTTAAGAGTGAAAAAATATTATAAATAAAATAGTAAATCTTTCAAAATACCTACATGTGTGACGAAAAATGAATAATTTGTTAAATAAAAATAAAAATTTGCCGCCCCTCTAAATCTTTAAAAATTTGCCGCTCTGGGCAATGGGACCCATAGCCCCTACTTAAATACGCCCCTGCCCAAACTGTAGTAATTCCCGGAAAAACAAAATTAAATTGTTCCGTTTTCCAAGAGAAAAAAGCAGAAAGGACATATGGGTTCAGAATTGTAGCTATGCGAAGTAATTATGTCTAAAATATAAATATTGTGTGTTTATAATAATGTACCAACCAATACATTATCATAAATGTTAAAAATATTTAATATAATCAAAGTAGTTAATATTATGAGTTAGTTAGTAGTTAATTATATTTTGTAATTTATTCCTGATATATTTAGTTTATAGTATAGTATTGTTAATTGTATTTAGTTAAATACCTACCC
>NC_042495.1:43882822-43897372 GCF_005508785.2 Acyrthosiphon pisum | reverse complement strand
AAAAAAAAATTGCAAGACTGCAAGAGCCTGCAGTGATGGTCTGTTTTGGTCCTGTCCTGATCTGCTAGACCAGTACCATCTTGGTCTTGGTCTTGCAGCAAGAGTCTTGCGAGACCACAAGACCAAGACCAATTTTGATCATCACTAATTGTAACATTTTCACAATTATCATTCACTTTATTTTAATAATTTACTTAAATTTCAAGAAGAGTATGACATACCACCACAGACAGTGGTTGTAGTAGTACCATATTTACTTCATCGCGAGGAAAAACATTTTCCAAACCCTTTGACATTTGATCCCGATAGATTTTTACCTGAACACAGTATCAACAGACATCCTTATGCCTTCATACCATTTAGTGCTGGTCCAAGAAATTGTATTGGTAATTAATGATATTTATATAGAAAAATATTATAAGATATTTATTTTTTTTAATATTACAAATTATTTTTTTAGGACAAAAATTTGCAATGTATCAAATGAAAACTATAATATCGACTGTTATAAGAAAGATGAAAATTGAAACATTAGGAAGTCAAGATGACATTAAAATAAGCGCACAATTGATTTTGCGACCAGAATCATTACCTGATATCAAACTGACCAAGATTAAATAATTTATTCATTAGTAAAATTGTTTATTTAAATATTTATATTATTCTATTTGTTATAAAATACAAAATATTATTAGAAAACATATTCAGAACAGACAGGGTTGGGCAAGATACCCTAAAAAAAGTATATAAGGTATATTTACTTTTAGTTTCTAAACAAAATAGGTACTCTAATCTTTGACATTTTTAACAAGTTTTATTAAATGTATTAAAATCATAATTCTTAATTAAAATTTAAAATGTATGCAAGGTTCGTCATATGCGCAACTAGAGTCAAAATTTTGGGGGGCTACAGCCCCTAACAAAACTATTAATTTAAAATAACCCGTAGGGGGCTAAATCTTAATCAGGAGAGGGCTAAACACCCACTAGTTTCGTCACTGGGGCCGGCATTATACTATAACTATAATTTAATTATAGTGAGGGGGTGGGGATGTCATAAACCTTAAAATAGCTAGACTATATTATAGTTAAAATCCAAAAATATATAATATTATATAGTTATACTTGCTTCTTAGATATTGCCCAGCTCAAAGTATAGGTACTTTAAAGGTAGTTAGGTAGGTTTAAAACTCAAATTGAATCATTTGTTTTTAGGTAAATTATTTTTATAGTTATTAAGTACAGTAAAAAAAGATTAATTTAGTATTGGAAGCTGGTTTCCTTATTTAATATTTGCATTTGTTTTATTTTTTTATTGTTGTAATTTTGTATTATTTAAAATATTTGTCAAGCTGTTATAACTCATAGTTACTGACTAAAAGCTAATAATAAAAAAAAACTAATTTAGAGTGTATAAATAAATTATACAGATTACAGTTACCTATTTAAAGAGAAACAAACTAAATATTTAAAAATGAAGTATTTACTAAAATCTAATAATATTATATTATACCTATTCCTTTTTCCCCTATTGAACAACTAAATTTATGGGGGGGGGGGGGGAATGAATTAGCATTACTTCTTACAAGCACCATCGTTTAATGTTTATTGAAATTTGTAAGAATAAAGAATACACGCAGATTGTCCTTCGAGAAACCAGAGAATCTTTAGCAAACGCCAATATGTATATCGTATATGCTGTTTCACAAGGATGTACAATTTTCTGGACGCTAACAGTCTGCAATGGCCGCTCCTAGCCCTGCTCACTCAGCACAGATAGCTTTGAAAACTCATGGCCCGTCAGCATCTACAAAGTGGAAAGACCAGACAAACAGGGAGGTTTATAACATAACCCTAAAAAAGGGGTTCACCAAAAAAAATGTACAATTATACCAGATAGAATATTCTGGACATAATTATTTTTAATTTAAAAAAAACTGCGTACCTATACAATTTACAAATACATACTATTACTATAGAAATCTGTACTATTGATAACCAATTATAGTATACAGGCATGGTGATATAAGAAAATATAATTTTTAATTGTTATTATATAATATATTATATAACAAGGATAGAACATTTGATGTTGGTTTAAAAATGTAATGTACAATGTATACATGAGTTTTTTAAAATAATTAAAATATCACTGGTTTGTTCATTAAAATAGATTAATTTGAATTAATAATGGGTAAAACAATAAAACAAAAAGCATTTTCACAGCAAAGGTTGACAAAAAAAATATGTTAAATTTGTCACTGATAATGTTAACTAAAATATTTTGCACAAAACTAAAAATAAATGTTATTCAAATATTCATTAAAAAAAAAAAAAATAATCATACTTACCTATGCAATTATTGAGAAATGTGTATTTAACTAAACAGTTTGAAAGGGGCATTGCACATAGTTTATTTACCTAGAAGAGCAGATTATATTCTCTGGCAATATGTTGATCTAATGGATGATAAAATATAACATTTGTAGGTACAAGAAATGTGATTAGCAAGGGACTTGGGCTTCAAACAAAAAATTAACAGAAATGTATAAGACTTATGCATTTTGGACAATTCCACTGTATAGGTGAATTTGAGATTGAGAAGACTATTACAATATGTCGACACTAAAATGTATATTCTCCAAATTATTTTTATTCAAATGGACTTTGAAATTAGACAAAAAAAGGTATTTAATAAAAAGACAGTCTGGGTGCTTAGGCTCTAGAAAAATATGAATGATCATACAAATTGTTTGAGCAATTCTGCTGTGAGGTGCACTCAGGACAATTGTTTCTATGTGAACGCCAAAATATTTAACATATCATTTTTAATTGAAAAAGCTTTTAATAAAGATTAAAAATTTGTAATTCCCGAAGAAGGGATCCTGGAGAAGATTTGAGCCCCGGAAAAATAAAAATATATCCAAATTATAGGATTTACATTATTTACAGACAATTCCACTCAGGGCAGGTCGAGCAGGACCCCCCCCCCCACACCTTCACCAAAGTTGGGCAGGCCCGCTTTTACAGATAGAATAAAAAAAGTCAAATTGATGAGCAAAATAAATGTATCATTTATATTTCATACATTCAGTTGTTGTAATTTTTACCATCTAGCTACCTATATAAGTTGATGTCAAATTAATGTATCAAGCATGAAGATTAAGATAATATCTTTTATCTTCACGGTATCAAGTTTTAAACGATCTAAGTAATGCTTAGAGAATCTAAAACTTAAACTTCATCTAATCAAGTAACTTGGTTGTTCGGTGAGCGCCTACAGACAATATTTTATTTAACAGATAGGTATAATGTAATACAAAACTATGGTGTACATTAATTCAATGAAAATTAAAACATAATATATGTATAATACATAAAGATACAAATTATTGAATCATATTATTACCTATTCGTTATTGGTAAATATTTTTCTATCCTTTTTCTATTGTCCCAAAATAATATGATTAGTATTCAATTTGATAAATAAATAGGTACTAAACATAATCCAAACAGCGTCATTTAAAACCTGACGTTTGTATTGTTTTTATATTTACGTTTAACAAATATAAATTCTACAAGTCAAAAAAGTCCAATAGCATCACAAGCCGTTATAATATACTTATAAACTCCATGCGTTTGTAAGTTTTATGTAAATTATTATTGAATATAGATTAATCTCACTATTGAGTGACAATTGACAAGTATTTTTTTTATACTAATTGACCATAAGTTATTCAATTAATAAATTGTTTACCCATGGTAATATGGTATTGACTAGAATATTTACCATTAAGTATTTAAGTATTTAAATATTGTAGAGTGCAGTTATGTAGATTGTAGACCATGAATCATTAAAGTTCAGTATTGAGCACAATTAAATATATCCATTTTCTTGGTATTGAGTATAATATACTAGTATTATTGACTTTTGACTATTGACTATTGAGTTTGAGTTGTTACTTGTTTGAGTCTTGAACTCTTGAGTCTTTGATATTATCAAAATAGGTAGTTGCTTACAATATTTGTATAATCTGACAGTGAGTTTGAGTCATAGACGTCATCAAATACTATATACTACTATATATATACGTCGCACCATGTATTTCATTGTCAACTGAAAATATATTTGATGCATGTCGCTTTGGTCTATGTCCAATTGTCCAAAACATTTTTTTACATGAGCATTGGACTGCTATTTGTTATTTTTTTTATCTTTAATGATAGGCCTGGAAAAATGTACTATTTTTTACATAAATTGTCATAAATATAAATAATTGTCATAAGATGTCATAAATAAAGTTCAAAGTTGTTACTTTTAAGAAATGGAGAATTACGACATTAGCCGGAGGTGAAGGAGATGCCCATAGAATAAGAATAATTAGGGATGGCAACGATACATCGATTAATCGAATACATCGGTGCCGCAAACTAAAAAAAACTAATACAACTGTGATGATAGCATAGAGTATGGACGATAGTGATGATACCTATCTAGTATCTATTTTATCATGGACTCAAGATTGTCACAGAAGTCACAGTATAATCAGTGATACAGCCACAGATATGTATAATATTATTATTATACATATCTGTGGATACAGCCCATACTCTGTCCCTGATAGCAGCCTTGTCAATTGCCAGTTGACGCCTTGCGCGGCTGTTTATTGTTATTGATCCCTCTCTCCCACCGCATTCATCGAGAGACCTAGTCCGGGCCATTCCGTCACCGTTTCTACCATGACAAATAACCTCAACCAGGCGAACCTGAACTAAGCAAAAGGCGATGTCATTCCATGAAAAGATTTAATCAAAATGGACGTCTCCCCTGTATCCCGTTTGTTTTGATTCTCGTGTACGGTGAATTTTTATTATTTTTTTAATTTTAGCTATTCAAATAGACAATTAAATATAAATTGGTCCTGTTGACGGGTCAACAATTTGTTAATACCGTACTGACGACAAATGGCTGCGACTACATTGCCGTCCGGTGAGCCCGCACCCGAAGACACATCGCTGTATCCGATCGCTGTGCTCATAGACGAATTGAAGAATGAAGACGTACAGGTAAAATTGTAAATTTCGAAATGCAACATAGGTAGTGCTTGAATGGGTAAACAAATTAGAAAGTGGATGCAAAAGTTCTAAAAATTTGAGCTCCTTAAAATTAAAACTCCTTATTGATTAGAATATCATTTTAAGGGGTACACTTAAATAATTTAAAAAAGGAGAGGTACGTAGTTTCATCACCTCTCCCTGAACTGAATTCTAGATAGGTAGTGTCAACACCTCTTGTTTTGCTTTACTTCTGCTGATCGTATGCTGACTATTCAAGCATTAGTTGAACCCAAATTCCGGTAAAACAAAATATCGGTTTTATATCCATGGACAGAGTCAGTGGCGTGCCGAACAGTCATTTTTTGAGGCTGCCTCAAGGGAAATTTGGGTGGGTGGGTGGATGTGTTAGTATAGATGTGCAACTTATACCTAAAAAAACTTAATAATATTTATTATTTTGAATAATAAAAAAAATATTGAAAAAACTGTTGGTGGTGGGGAGGGGGATCAAATTGTATAGTTTGCCTCAGGTCTGCTTGTCAGTTCGGCACGCCACTGGACAGAGTGTCCCTACTCCCTAGTATTTAAATTTGTCTGAGGTCCTATCTCAGATATTCAATTAAATTGATTTTGTTTTGAAGAGATTATGAAAATATATCATATGATCTATGATATCTATGATCTGTACCGTAATAGGTTACATTTTAGTTCACAATAAAAGTAAATCTGTTAACTATTGTATTATACCTATTTGTTAAACATAGGAATAGGTAACAATTATTATTTTATTTCTTCTTGGCATAATATTTTACTATTCATGATAGTTGTTTAAGAAATATATTGGTGAATGTGTTTTTAGCTCATTAATTATTTCATTGTAAAATTTTGCATTATACCTATACTAAATGGATATTGGGCGTATATTGAATCTACTAAAATTCTTACAAAACAATATTTTCTAATCTACACGTTAAAACTACACCTTTTTGTTTTTTTCTTCATTATACAGTAAAATAAATGTTACTACCATCAAAAACATTTAAGATAATGTGATTTTGAACAATAGGCAACCTAATTTCTTATGGTTTTTATTATTTTAATTAGAACATTTTTAACTAGGTTTTAATAATTAATATATCTATAATAGAACAAGTAATATAAGTACATAATACTTTTTTTTATTATTAATTATTTTAATTCTTATTCAATGTACCTAATTGAATTTCCTACAGTATATGCTTATAGCATTTACTATTTTACTTGTACAATTATAATACATTTATATGTGCCACATAGAGGAAATAAATATTTTTATTCTTTTCTTTTGAACATATTGAAAACTATTCTGATAGACTTAGAAGCAAGTTTAAATGCGCATCTTATTTAAAATTGCTATTTTATAAACTCATAGATATTCATCATTGACAAACGATAATTATTATTCAATTGAGTTTAACATGTACATAATTTAATATATTTTTATACAAGCTAGCACTTAAATGCAATTCAGTCAACAATTCTAAACTAGCTGAGAATTGCTATGTCACTAGTTTACTAAATTATAAGTATTTGGGTCATTAATAAAAATTATATTTGATTAGTATTATATAGTTGGATTTAGGACTGTTCTTACAATGTCCTGTTAAAGTTAACTGACATTTATCTGGTCAAATTCTGCCGGTAATAAAATTTGTTATCAGTCAGTTAGCGTTAATCAACACTTTACCGGATATTGTAAGAACGGCCCTTAATTATCCAAATATTTAATAAAATGTACCTATTCTATAGTAATCAGAATAATATATGAATCTAGTTATTAAATGTTCTAATAAAAAAAGAAAAATGTATCGACTGATTCAGGATTAAAGATTCATTTATTTTATAATGGTATTAGGAATATTGTGAATTAATTAATTTTATTATTTAACAGTTGCGTTTGAATTCTATCAAAAAACTGTCTACAATTGCTTTGGCACTTGGTGTTGAGCGCACTCGAGTAGAGCTTATTCCATTTTTAACTGAAACTATTTATGATGAAGATGAAGTATTGTTAGCATTGGCTGAGCAATTGGGAAATTTTACCAATTATGTTGGAGGACCAGACTTTGCATATACACTATTGGTAATTTATTTAAAAACAACATTTTTTAGTTAAGATTTAAATTTGTTTATTAATTAATTATGACATGTATTCTGTAGCCTCCTCTGGAATCATTGGCCACAGTTGAAGAAACAGTTGTTAGAGATAAGGCAGTTGAGTCACTACGTCAAATAGCAGTGTTGCACTCTCCAACTGATCTTGAAAATCACTTTGTTAGTCTTGTTATTCGTCTGGCGTCTGGTGACTGGTTTACATCACGTACATCTGCTTGTGGTTTATTTTCGGTTTGCTATTCTCGTGTCAATCCAATGATCAAATGTAAGTTTATTTTTTTTCTATTGAAATAAAATGTTTTGCTTACAAAATTCACAAGATTAAACTTTTTAAATTGAATGCTTTGTCAATTATTTTTTTCTCAATAGCTGAATTACGCAACTTCTTCCGTAATTTGTGTCAGGATGATACTCCTATGGTGCGAAGGGCCGCTGCAGGAAAATTGGGTGAATTTGCAAAAGTTGTTGAATTGGATTCCTTAAAAAATGATCTTATACCTATGTTTTCATCACTTGCTCAAGATGAACAGGTGCTTATTTATTCAGCATTTATGGAATCATATGTATTACATTTTTAAAAAATATTTTTATTGTTCAGGATTCTGTCCGTCTTCTGGCTATTGAAGCTTGTGTTAGTATAGCCTCATTGCTTACACATGAAGATGTGAATGATTTAGTGATGCCAACTTTGCGCTTATGTACTTCAGATAGTTCTTGGAGAGTACGATATATGGTGGCTGATAAATTTACTGAGGTATTTATATAAATGGTAGATGTATTGATATTGTTGTATCACAACTACTAGAATTTCATATATTATATTACTTAAAGGTTTAAATATTTCCAGTTTGTATTTGGTCAGAACTACTTCATAATCTATTAAATGTTTATCACATTGTTATAAAATACATGTATATAATAAAATTATAAAACAAATAATATTTTAACTACAAAATCACAAAATGATTAGTAATTTTGTGCTTTATATGTTGCAATAGCATTAGGCTACTTAAATATAAATTACAATTCTGAATGATTGTTAGTTAATCTATGTTATCTATGGTGTTATTTTAAAAACTGGGCAAATTAATGACCAATTTTTTTAACCCAGTTAAGTTCAGTTAATACGCACCAATAACAAAAAATTTAATTAAATTATAGGTTAACTAAGTTAAGGCTGTAGTTAATACACGCTTTTTGTTAACTTTTTATTAAGTTAAAAAAAAGTTAATATTTTTATGCAACACTAGCGTACTTAATTTTTTTTAACCCTAAACTAAATATATTTTACAGTATATTCATATAAATTAGATTGGAAAAATATAAAAATTTTTACTTTAAATAATTCACTATAAATATTTTTTGACATGAAAACGAAATAGACTGAAATAGTGAAATGTAATAAAAACTAAAAAATTAATAAATTAACTTAACTTACTTCTTGAAATAAAAAATTAATTGGTTAATTTCATGTTAATTAAAAAAGATATTTAGTAAGTTAATGAAAATCTAAAAGTATCTAGAAAGTTCAAAAGTTAAAATGAAATCAACTTATTAACTCGTTAATGCCCAGGTTATTTCTTTTTTAGTGTCCTCCAAAGTTATATTATTTAATTTTGTTATATCAATTTTGCCAAGTCTAATATATTTTTTATACTCTTATTTCCAAAAATAACAAATATTTTTTATATAATTTAAACTCTGATAAATAAAATATTATCACTTGTAATAATAGATTCTCATGATAACCTACAATAAACAACTAATTAAGTTATTGTTATATGATGTAGTTACAAAAGGCTGTTGGACCAGAAATTACTCGTATTGACTTGGTACCGACTTTTCAATCATTGTTACGTGACACTGAGGCTGAAGTGAGAGCGGCAGCTGCCAATAAAGTGTGTGATTTTTGTCGTAATCTTTGTCCTCCTGTTGCTTCTGGTGCTTTATTAAATGATCCAAATGCTGCACAAACTTCAAATGCAGTTGATTCCATTATCATGACATCAATTCTACCTGTCGTTAAAGGACTAGTTGCAGACACTAATCAACATGTTAAATCAGCTTTAGCATCTGTAATAATGGGCTTATCTCCAATTCTTGGAAAACAAAGGTAATACTATTTATACTTACATATAATTTATGTTGTCATAATCAATTTAATACATTTTTTTAAGTAAAATTTATCTTATTTTAGAACTCTTGACCATTTGTTACCATTATTTTTGACTCAGTTAAAAGATGAATGCCCTGAAGTACGTCTTAACATAATTTCAAATTTGGATTGTGTTAATGAAGTAATTGGAATTCAACGGGTATTACATTTATTTTTATTTTAAAATTGTTATTGATTTTTATTTAATTTTTTTTCAATTTAATATTTTAGCTCTCTGAAACACTTTTACCTGCTATTGTTGAACTTGCTGAGGATCCTAAATGGCGGGTTCGTTTAGCAATAATTGAATATATGCCGTTATTAGCAAGTCAACTAGGTGTACAGTTCTTTGATGATAAACTCAATAGTTTGTGTATGACTTGGCTTACTGATCATGGTAAAAAATATTAATTAAAAAAAAATGTAAAGCTTTTATAATATGATTAACATTAAGTAGTAAAAGTACTCGTGTAGTATGCTACCTACCAAAAACCGGGCGCATGCAGCATGCTACTTACCAGAAAATATAACATACCTAGTTTTATATGACGTGTTATTAATTTTATTTAATTTTATTAAGGCATAGTACCTGTGATTTGAGTTATTTATTTAGATAAATAACATATTATTATAACAGTCATACAATTCTATATAGTATAATATCTAAATAGCTATTATACTGGTAATTTACCAGTAAATAATTACCAATAACTCACAATAACTCACTTTTAGATATTATATTATTTTAGTCTGTGTTATGTCTTTCCATCTCGCTGTGTTAAGCAACAGATTTGTTAATCCTTGACTTTGTTCAAAATTTTTATTATTTACTTTATTCAAATTAACTTAAACTTAATATAAATTATAATTCTATTTAAATCTTCTCTTAGATTATTCTAGCATTGGAATACGGATTCAACTATTTGTAAAATGATACCAGTGTTTCTCATTTGTTCCAGTCAATCTTGATTTTTTTTTTAACAATTGCTTGCATTACATCTATTTAAAATACCCAATACCAACACAATTTCTATATTGCACAATTTAAATTACTCTTACTTATATATAAAAGAAGTAGTTGCTTTGCTGTATATACTTTATTCAAGTTAAGGAATACAGTCAAACAACAACCATTTGTTACCCCCACCAGGCACCAAGTCAACTATATTTATACCTTTGCGTAGTATTGCCATACCCCTGCTCACAAGTTGGCCACCAACTGTGTTTCTTAACTTGAATAGAGTATACTCAAGTATAGTAGGTGTCGAGTGTACATTGTCATCTAGTAGATCACTATTACAGTGACCATTACGGATATATTAAATTTAAATTAAAGTATACTTCATTGCATATGACTAAAAACTCTTCTGAGTGGAAATGTCAGCTTATAATATGTCTACAAAATAATTTGCAATATTGACTGATACCACTTTTTCTGGTATCTGATTGGAATCGCAGATATCCCCCCCCCCCAGACTGTTTTTGGTGTAGTAGGACATTTCTCCTCGATATATTTTTGATGCGGACGTTTTCCCCCCATTTTTTAAAAGGTAACTAATATATTACTATTTAATATGAAATTATTTTTTTGCCTATTGTCAAATATTTTCATAAATATAATAAATTATAGATGTATAATATTTTTGATCAACTGAACTACTAGAATCAGATTCAAAAGCAATTAAATATCCAAACTGGTACAGTTTTAACAACAAAAAATATAAATATGATCTAAGGCTATAAAATATGTTTTTGGAATTGACAAAAGAATCAGATATTGTGTCAGATATGTTTTTTACAAAATGTATTGTTTTTAATTCAGAATTTTTAGCCATTTTTATTAATTATTAATTATATTTTATTTTATATTTATTGTTTAAGTAGTTCAGTTTATCAAAAATATACATTTATAATATTCTATTATATTTATGAAAAAATGTAATTATATTATATCACCAAATCTAGTAATTCAGATTGAGTTCTTTGTAGCTAAAATCTATATTATGGTACAATAATAAAGGATTATTAAATTTAATGTTTAAACAATCAAATTTATATTATCTGTATATATATATATATGCATATGCGTGAGTGCGTAGTTTTATAAGTTATAAAATATATGATGTCAATGGGATATGGTTCAAAACTTCAAAATATTGCTCTTATGCCAAAGATATAAATATTTCCTACACTAAACTGGTGAAAGTAGCAACAAATACTGTAAAAACAAATACCTGATACCAATAGGACCAATATTGGTTGTCTGTAATAGCTGCTCATAATTGCTATGCTCTTGTATAAAAATGATTTTATATTAAACATTTATTACGCAATCCTGCTTTTGGAATTTTCACTTTTCCTATTAAAATATATATTTTTAAATTGGCTGGTGTATTAAAATACTGTTTTAACTGTTTTTATATTTAGTGTATGCTATACGAGAAGCTGCTACATTAAACTTGAAAAAGCTAGTGGAGAAATTTGGCGCAGAATGGGCCCAAACATCTGTTATACCAAAAGTCATAGTTATGGCTAGAGATCCAAATTATTTACACCGAATGACATTCTTATTTTGCATTAATGTAAATAAACTCAATTGTGTACTTAAATAATTTCTCCTTACACACAAAAATATTTATATTGATTTGTAGGAGCTCGCTGAAGTATGTGGTCCAGAAATAACTGCTAAGACCATGTTACCAACTGTATTATCTATGGCAAGTGATAGCGTGGCTAATGTACGTTTCAATGTAGCCAAGACACTTCAAAAAATTGGACCAATTGTTGCACAATCGTATGTATTTCTATTCAGATATATTATAAATTACTGAAATATAAAAGTATACTTCTATAAGAAATATTTGTTATTTTTAGTGCTGCGGTGAAATCTCAAATAAAACCAGTTTTGGATAAATTAAATACAGATACAGATGTAGATGTCAAATATTTTGCTGCGGAAGCTATGTCAATAATTGCGTGTAACTAATGTTTTTTTTTTTTTATTGTTTATGTATATCACCCTTATCAGCGCCCAAATTAATTATTATAACATTGTTACAGCTTGTGCATTTTTTCCCTTCCCACTTGGCATATTATTTTTTTTTTTTTAACAGTAATATAAACATTATTATTATATTATAATTATAATTTTTGTAGATCATTTACTTAAAAGCAAAAAATATGATAATTGAATACATTTAAGTGAAATTATCATTATGAGTAGATAATAAAATATTATTAATATATTATAATGTTTTAATTTCCAATTACATTTTACATAATAGTTGTCGTTGAAAATTTTTATTGATTTTACAGTCGACAAATTTGAATTTTTAAATGCTATATTTATAAATACTGAATAGGAACCATAATCAACATGAACATTATATTTACAACTACTAATTAATAATTATATGTTATTTTTATTTAAAATGTATTAATTTGGTTGTATAAATAACCTAAGCCAGGGCTTAAAACCGATAACCTGTTTGTAACGAAAACCGGTAAAAACCCGTAAATTTGAGAACCGAAAACCGATAACCACTTTTAGTTTTGGAATACTGGAAGCGGTTATTGGTTATCGGTAATCAAGGTAAATATCTAAATATTAACATTAAAGCGGTTACCACATATTTTCAGTCCCGGTTTTATAACCAAAACCTATTCCCGACCAAAAAAATTAACGGTTTTTTCGTGGAATTTAATACTTGAATTATGTCAAGAATTATGATTACATTATAGGTAGTTGAATTTAATTTTCCAGCAATTTTTAAATTTTATTCCCCAATTAAATGCTGTCGTGTATTGCTTATCTGTCGTGAATATCACATATATATATATATATATAGGTATAAGTATATAGCTATATATTTTAAATACCGTCAAACGTTGTCGTCGATCGTCGTCCTCGTGCGCTGATTCCTATTACGGAATAGTTTATGGAATAGGGGCTCAGTCCATTTAGTATTTTAGTATTTACTACTATTTAGTATTATTTAGTATTTACGATATTTTAATGCTGTTGTCTGTTATAATCTTTGTTTCTTAGAAATATACACATTTATATACAGTGCCACAACTTACTATAGATAGGGGACCTTCCAAGTTTAATTGTAAGCAATTTGTTAAAAATGTTTAGGTTTTTAGCACATTATACTTTATTTTGCATATATTTATAAATAGTTTAGTATTAAATTACAACTCCCAGAGCCCAAACCCTCCTGGTTCTGCATTTGTTATTTGTAGTGTTTGCCCCAAAGATAGGTCTGGAGGCTACCGTAGAATACTCGATCTGCAGACCCAGGTTTTGGAGTACTGTAATATATACAATATAACCAAAAAGTTCTGTGTCAATGTATCACTCTTAGTGTCATCTTGGAAAATTATTATATTTAATTTTGGTTTTTTACAGTTATAAATAAGAAAATTATAACAATAACATTTTTTTATGCAATATATAATTTTGATTAATTAAGATGACCATTATCTTGAACATATGTTTTAAACTTTAAAGCAGTTTGAAAAACTAAATATTTAAATTAAGGGAAACCGACCAAATTAAAGCATATTAAGTTTTTGCTTTTGTAATAATAATAGTTATGTTATCAACCCACGAATGGCCTAAATAAACTGTTTTAAAAATATGATTAAAAATTGAAAAAAATTATTTTTAAAAAACGGTTTTTCCCGGTAACCGATTACCAAAAAACCTTATGAACGGTTTTTAAACGATTAACGGTTATCATAGTGTTTGAAATATCTTTAAAGAAACGGTTACCGGTTACCAAAATATCAAATTTAAACGATAACCGGTTACCGGTTTTCAAAAATTTTCGGCTTATAGCCGATTACCGACTTTATTGATAACGGTTTTAAGCCCTGAAAAAACATATGCACAATTTTTTTTTATAAGCATTTAAAGTTCGAATTTCGACGAAATTTATCAAATTTAAAGTTTAATAATTATTTTGTAGTTAAAAATTTATAAAATGTTCAACTTTTATAGCTAAGGATTGAAAATGTAAATCAAGGTTCCACGTAAATAGGTTATATATAAATATATATAATCGTTTTTCGTATACAACGATATGATATTATTGAATTCAAATTTAACACCATCCATTACAGTGACCCACTTGTAACCTACTGTGCAGCAGAGCGACACCCACTTGCCCACCTTTTTC
>NC_042495.1:43865078-43880592 GCF_005508785.2 Acyrthosiphon pisum | reverse complement strand
TTAAAAACCGGTTTTTACCGGTAACCGATTACCAAAAAACCTTATGAACGGTTTTTAAACGATTAAAGGCGGGTTCATAACTACCATGAACTACTAGTAGTAGTAGTTCATAATAACTACCCGTGCCGTGTCGTGTCGTGCGAATTGTGAATTCCGAATCAGGACGATACCAACTTGGTATCTAATCAAAATATAATAGATACCATAGGTATTAGATATATAAGATAACAGTAAACAAATCTACCAAGGCGTGAACATTGTGACCAGCACGATCAAAAGTTGAATTAATTCTACTTCGCGGTATCGTGTTGGTCGACACGATCATATTTTATTATCACATTTTGGTGAACCAATCAGAAAAGAGGATTTTACACGACACGAGACGACACGGGCAGTTGTGAACCCGCCTTAAGAGTTAAAGCAAAGGGTCTTGTTCATCAAATGAAGAGTTTCCATTTTATTTTTTCATTAACAATTTTAAAACCTATAATGGTTCAAATACGTATTGTAAGTGCAAGTTTACAATCGCCAAATTTGGATCTTCTTACTGCCGTACAATTAATAAATGGTCTAAAAAATGCATTAACCAAGTTTAGATCTGATGACAATTATTTCACAAGTTTGTATAAAAAAGTTTTAGAAGTGTAATGAACACAATATAGAAATTCCAAGTGTTAAAAAACGAAAAATATCAAAAAAAATTAACGACAGCAATACACAGTACATCAGCACTGACAAAAAGAGTGAAATGAAACACTTTGTTTATTTTGTAGTTTTGGATGATTTGTTAAATGGAATTCAAGAACGTTTCAGTCAGGAAACATTGACTCTTATCACTGCATTTGGTCATCTTATAAATTTTGAACTGAGTAAATCAGATATAACAACACTCTCAACTACATTTGATTTGAGTGCCTTAGATATTGAAGGAGAGTATAATATTTTGAAATCACTACCAGATTTTAACCAGGGGTCTTCTAGTATGGTAATTCATAATTGGCTAGACAAGTTAAAAAAAAATGACTTATCTAAAAGTTTACCAAACATTTTTAAAACTCTATCACTTTTTGTCACAATTCCGGTTACTAGCTGTAACTGTGAAAGAGCGTTTTCAAAATTGAGTTTAGTCAAGAATAAATTGAGGAATCAAATGTTACAAGAACGTCTGGAGTGTTTATTAATGATATTTGTGGAACAAGAAATGGCTACAAATTTAGATTATGAAGAAATCATCGAAGAATTTAAAATCATAACTCCTGCCATACGTCGTCTTGAACTTTAGTTCCTATTAAATTGTATTATTCTCTGACCTATATTAAAGCTATAAATAAATTATTAATAAATGATATTGGTTATTTTATTATTTTTTTATGATGAATAATGATGGTTATATTCTTGTATAATATGTGTTAAGGTTCTCATTGTTTTAAAAATATACAAAATAAAGTAAAAAATTATTTCAACTGAAATCGCACCAAATATTTCTAATATTATAGGTTTAGGAAAACATTTTAGATGATAGCAAAAATAATAGAGCTACCTATAAATAGTAAAAATGAAATGCACCACATGCAAGCAATGTCTGCGCACGCCTATGTTAAGCCCTGCTACTTAGTAATGCCAAAATCTCATATTTGAGATTGTAGGTCATATTTTAATTTTTTTCTTTAGAAAAATTACATTAATACGATAATAAACCCGGGGGGGTTGGGTTAGCCCACAGGCGTATTTACGATTTTGGCGCCCATTTTTTTTCAGTTACCTTTTATTCATTGTCACAAAAAACTTTTAAGCCCCCTCTAATTTACAATTTACTTTTTCTCTCCGTTAAAAGTAAAGGGTTTGAAACCGGTATAAACCGTTATAAAACCGAAACCGAAAAAAATTGGATACCGGTATTAAAATCTGAAACCTAATGGTATTTTTTTTTAAATCTTTGTATCTTGACATTTTGGAAAGTTTTCTATACACAACAGGCGATAGGAACGCTCGATCTAGCGATTCAAAAAAAATAATAAACTAAGAATGAATGCTAATAGTCCAGGCCTTGAAACCGATTTTAGTAACCGATATAAACCGTTTAAAAACAAAATCAAAAACAAAATCTGAAAAAATTGGAAACCGGTATTTAATCCAAAACTAAATAGTGAAAAAAAATTGAAAACCGGTGTACAAAACCAACATTTCCTAATACCGTTATTGAAAAACTTAAACCAAAATCGAAAAAAATAAAAACCAAAACCGAAATTTTTCAATCAGTTTCAAGCCTTGTAAAAGTGATAAACCAAAATGTATATTTTCCTCTTATTGCATTTATGCTTCCACCAATTTAGAGAACAATTTTATTTTTGATTACTCTATTTATTCCTATAGTAAAAAGTCAACCTTTATAATCAAAAAAAAAACAAATTATAATTTTAGATTTTAACCTCATCAGTATCATTAATTTTCAGTCTTGTATATCTGTAAAAGATATTTTTTAAAAGTACAGAAACATATTATACATATTTTAAAAAGTATCTATTTAAATATAATCAGTAAAAAATGAATTTGGACTATAAATACAAATACTTTAAAAAAATGTACTTTCAAGTTTCAAACAATTAAACATTTTTTATAAATTTTTTTTTAATCTTATAAATTAACTGAACCTATTTTCGTGGGTTATGTATGTAACAATTTACACCGTATCATTTGGTGAAACTTTGAAATAGGTACTCATCTGTTTTTTTTTTGTCGAAGTACCTATACCTATTTGAATTTTCGGTCGATTATGATTTTGGTTGGTAAAAAAAATTGTACTATTATACATTTTATTCTCGATTTGTATTTGCCTTGTGCGTGATAAAAACTTAAATGGAAAATATAATAAACTTATAAGATATTCTGAGAAAGTATTCAATATAACTATTAGTTCATCATATGTATGGGCATATAAATATGAAATAATATTATATTATTATGGTATCTAAAGCGCATGCCTAAGATAATGACAATAAGACAGTCGTATATACAGACGACATACCTACGCCTATGCGCAGTATGCGGTGCACGAAAGCCGAAAGGAGACAACCAAACTACAACATAACTTTTGGCACAAATCCAGCCTATGGAAAAAAAATAGCTATTGACCGTGTCAAGTACCTTGGGATGACAATTGACCCTAGAAGATCATTCTGGCCACATATAGAAAAACTTGGCTCAAAAAACGCCACAATGTTCGGGCGTCTTAGGCCCATGACTCCAGCGGACTGGGTGGCGTATATAAAGCAGTCTTCCTGCCGCGGATCACGTATGCGGCCGAAATCCGGACAGAACTCAGCATATCAATCAAAAATCTAAACATGACTCAAAGACAGGCCTTACTCACATTAGCGGGTGCCTATTAAACATTATTAACGGTATCGCTACAGGTGATAGCGGTGCTCTTACCCTTTGATCTAGAGATAAAAAAGTACTGTGCAAATGTAGAGCTTAGAAATGGAAATATCTCTCCAGAAGAGCATAACATTAAGACAAACGCGATTATACAAACATAGCAAGACAGATGGTCATGGAAAGCAAGGGACAAGGGAGACTGGACACGTAAGGTCCCAGTGTAAAGTTGAGATACGGACTCTCTCTAGACCAAAACCACTACCTCAGTCAGCTGCTCACTGGCCATGGAGAACTTCATCAATTCAAGGTGGTGTCAAATTTGAATTGCAAATGTGGCGGAGGTAGCGAAACAATCATACACGTATTAGGTAATGGTTCGCAATAGAAATAAACTGCAAAGAGAAAAACTGAATAGAGTCGTACATGACGAAGGTGGAGACTGACCTCCATACAATGGCACACTAATCAAAACAAAGATAATTTTCATCGAAGCAAGCAGATGTATAAAGGACAGCCTTATAAACAGATCTGACCAATAGATCATGGTCAGGACGCTGCCTCAACTTCATGGTGATAGGCACAGACTTGCATGGGGTGCCTCAGATGAGCACGCACAGAGTAAGTGGCACAAATGGCGAGGCACATTCGAGCGCTTCCTGACCTGGGGCGTATTCATACGTCAAGGGACGATGAATGGTTGGGCCCTGGAGCTGGGGCTAAGGACAGAATACAGCTTCAGTATTCCCCGCTTGCCGTAAGAGGCGACTGAAAGGGAATAGGCCAGTCGGGGCCGGCGCCAGAGGCGTGGACACCGAAACCTTCAGGGACTAGGGTGTTGAGAGGTTCTGACCATGACCTCGAGAAGAAAGAATCAATCACCTCCGTGATGCCTCTGGGAGGCGTGGACAAGGCTGCTGAGTGCTGTGCCTCTGATTCGAGGGGCCGTTGCCACCGCGCCGGCACCTCGGCGAACACTGCCCGGCGAGGGCCCACCGTGAGGGCGTGGGCGAACCTCAGTATCACCTTAAAATATTTCTGTTAAAATAGTTTGACTATCCTAATACTGATTGTGTTCTAGTAATTTTGTACTTTATCGTATACCCAGTATATCGGTGGGGCTATATGCACCAAAGGTTGTCCGTAACCGAAAACGGAAAGCAATGTGCAATGGATAGCTTTCGACCCGACCAGGGTGGCGAAGGGCACGTGCTCGCCTTAGCCGAACGGTACGGGCGCACTCTCTCTCGACTTCGGTGGGAATGGGTGTGAGCTCGTTGCTCGTGGTCCTTAGACGACGTATGAGTGTGCAACCTCTACGGATCTCGAATAGCGCACAATGCTAATGTGAGGTCCGTGGTTGTAGCTGAAAGGCATCAAACCTGGGAGACTTCTGAATGGTTTTGTTGGTTTAGTAATTAGATCAGTAGGCAGTACCCAAATTTATATAATTGTTAGGACTGTTAGGTATTAAAATTATTTGCGATCGAAAATTGACAACCATTAGTACTAAGTTATAATATTTATATAGGTACCTACTACCTGCCTTTATTTTTAAAGTATTATTTTTTGGATATTACGTTTTGACAATAATAATTTAGAATTATTTCCAACTTTCTTTAAGTAACTTAAAATTGTTCTGTTAAAATAGTTTGATTATCCTATAATACTGATTGTGTACTAGTATTTTTGTATTTTATCGCATTTATGTTATATACTTTTAATTTGGTATTGAGTGATGTATTTTTACTTTTCTAACTTGAGTATGTAAATGATCCCTTTGTCTATAATATATTCATTAAATGGTACTGTCCCAAGACCCAAAGCTTAATTGATTTTAGTTATGGAGGATAGGCGATAACGATAGGCATATCGCATATAGCACAGAGTTACCTACTAAGGATTCTTTCGATGCGTAACTTCTTAAAAACATTTAATTTATCTGTAAAAACTTAGAGCACATTATTTATTTATTTGCTTCAGTGAGTTTACTGAGATTCATATAATATATTGGCCCAGTTCTGTAATTAAATAATTAAATAAGAAAATTTAATTTCGTTAATTAATTCAAAGTATCTAGGTACCTTAAGATAGTAATAACAAAATATGTCAGGCTGAAGTTTTCCTTGATTGAATTATTAATTTTTGTTATGTGATGTTATATTATTCATTAAGTATATTTATTTATATTGATATTATGTCGTATATATCCTAAAATTATAATCTCGTCGTATTGTTGGAAATTAAAATACTAGACAAAATATGCCTAACTTATAAGTTATAAAGCTCTAAAGAAAACTGATTCGAGTATTAAACTCCGTTGCGTCTTGTGTCCTCTGAATTATTAGTTTTTCAAAATAATAGTGAATTTACCAATTTTATAAAATTGTGCTAGAATGAATGTCTATACAATACAGAACACACATTATAATCATTATAGGTCTATTTATTGTTTAAAAAATTATAGTTACCCTTCAGCTTTCAATAAAGGTTTTATAATAAATGTAGTACTGATAATTTATCAAATAATTATATTGTACATGAGGCAATTATGCGTACTTGTATGCGTATATAGTATATACACAATAAATCGTATCTAGTAAATAATTTGTTTAAACTTTAAAGATATAATAATAACCTGTAAACATAATGTAATACTCTCTTATACTGGACTCCAACGATGATATATAATAATATAAGGTATATAAAGACCGCACGCGATACGTAGGTATATACATTATACATATAGGTACACTATGCATATACAGTATACACACACACATCTATATGTATATACATTATAATATTGGGTATCTATATATATATATATTATACTACAGACGGTAACTGCCGCTGCAGCGATCGTGTAACCAAATGGCGATTTGTAATTTGTAGGTAAACGGACGTGTAATTATTGTGTGGACCTCCCTGGTTTCCTTTTTTATCCTCTCCTGCACCGCCGTCCCGCCTCGCACGGCCACAATCCCCCCGATCAATTACGTTTGGAATCCCGCGCGATGACGTCGGTCGGGCCACACCCGTTCCGGCAACGATCATTTTTTGTGCGGTGATTTATCCCACGGGAGATCGAGACCGTCGATAAGCGCGGCACGACGAGAGCAGCGTGCTTGCAATGTGCGTGTACCTACCTATATACATGTGTGTGCAGTGCGAGAGCATATTATAACATAGCCGCTATAATAGTATTATGGTTGTTTGTTTAAGGGGGACCCGCCGCCGTCCGACATCCATTAAGACGTTTCGTATACTATATATATACTATGTATACACACACACACACACACACACACACACACACACACACCACAGGTATTATTATTATACGTATACATATCTATATATGTGTAAGCCCCACAAAGCGCGGTTGTCAATTAGTGATGGTGTATCGTTTTCCGACCACTGTCGGGTAATAATAATATACGTGTTGTATATACATGTATGATATTATGTAGGTATACGTACGGGGCATGAGAAAAAGAAGAAGATACACGGTATATACCACCCGCAGTAGCATTCCAAGACCATTGGACATTCCGAAACATTTATAACGCATATACCCGTCACCCGTGTACACATATACCTATATATATATATTATACACGGTTGACCCTCCCCCGAACAAAGTCGTACATCTACAAATGTATCACACGAGTATTTGTAGACATATATATTATATATAACATAAGATAATAATATAATGTGCTTACGTCCGACGTGCGTGTGTCTTAACTCGGTTGAGACAAAGTCCAAACAAATTTGATCCGACACGGCTGATAAGAGAACTCGCCGACACAATAAAATTAGACACACCCCGGGTCGCTCGACCACATATTGAAATTCTTTTGGGGGGATGAACCGCCGAACCGCATGTATGTGTAATACTACTGGTATACCTATACAAATGTTATCTACGTGGTTGGTCTTATTACAGTCATCGTTACTGGCTGAAAAATGTACAAAATTATCGATTGTTTTACAAACTTTTCAGCAGAAATCGCCAATCATCGGTGAATAACGCAGCAGGCGATGAAATACCTAGACATAATTATTTTCAAATTAAATGGTAGATACTTACCACGGATTTTATATAATAATTGAATAATGTGCCTAGGTACTTATAAGTTATAAGTTATAACTTGTTTTATGTCACCACATTTACTAATTATATCAGTAATATAGATTGTAAACATATTTTTAAATAATAATAAAAAAAAAGAACATATAGGTAGGTAACTTATAACTTAAAACCCATTACCTAATGGACGCTTTTGATAATAAATTATACTGTGTTGATATTGGTATTACAATATTATAATATAGGACATAGGTAGCCACTATAGGACTAGGTGAACCCAAACTAGCAATTTATTAGACTTTTTTCACCTTTTGTATGTACATTATTTAATGCAATGACATAAAATGTAATCATAAATATAACACTAGGTGTAAGTAAAAATCAAATATTAAATATGTTTTTTGTCTACTACTCTTGGCAAATGTAGGCCCAATTAAAAAGATTTATAAATCATTATTTAAATATTTCAAATTTTAAATCATACAGTAGTTATAAGAAACATGTCAACACCTTAGTTTTATATGATTACATAGTTTTTATGTCATCAAATTTAATTAAGTACATATAAAAATTTAAAAAAAAATCTAATTGTATAACATATTAATAATTATATATTATAAAAAAAATACCTATTTTTATTAATTTTATCCACCTATATATATTTTCATATTTTGTATGTTTTATATTATGTTAGTTAGAAAAATTGACCGTATAAATTATGAATTTTCTCATTTTGGCATAAGCTTTAATTTTGAAATGAGAATTACTCATAATTTTATTTTATCATATTATATTTCTTTTATAATCTTGAAAAAATTATGGTGTCAATAAATTATTATTCTTATTATGACAATTTCAAATGCAGTATTTTTGGCAAAAATCAATTGAACCTACTATTTTGCAAATAGTTAAATAAATAATATAAAACCTATTTTCACATGTTTTGATGAAAATACATATTTTTAAATATTTCGTCAATATATACATAATATATACAAATACATACTAATATACATATATTAATACATATACTTTATACTAATACATACTTATTTCGTAAATATTTCGTTTTTTATACCTAGGTATACAATTTTTATTTGTATTAAAATAAATTATTTTGTTGGAATTTTGAAATTGAAAGTCTTGTGATAGTGGAAAATGCAGAAAACAAATTAAATGAAGTTCAAGGAGAATCCGGAGTCATAATAAAAAATAAATTAAGCTACGTACTCGGTAAGAACTTTGGTTTCAAAAAATTAAAACTATTAGATATATTCTTCAAAATACATATGAAAATACGTTAGATGATATTGAATTAACACTATCTGACATTATAGTATGAAATATGCCTCATTAACCTCGGTCGCCGTTGAACACTCCTTCAGCCGCTACAGGTCGATTTTAAGACCTAACCGCCGTACATTCAAATTTACTTTGTATCTAATTGTATTGAAGAAGACAATAATGAAGATGATTTGATTAATTAAATTGAATCAAATTAATTAAATTAATGTAAAATACCGATTTTTTTGTAATTTTGTAATAATGTTAATATTTCACGTTTTTGAATACATATTTTGCTAAAAATAAGAACATAAATATTTACAATTATTTTGACATTTTAAGTACATACAAATCCGCGCTCTAGATTTATGACTTATAATAATAATAAGTTAAAACAACTACCTAGTAATATTATATGAAATTATATTTTATGTTATATTTACGCGATTTGTTGTTGATTAAAATTAGTTCAACGTAACATATATGATATATCTAATAGAAAAATAAATTAGGTACGATAGCAGTATAAAAATATTAAATAACCATCGTATTATTGGCTAACATAGTTTTTTTTATGCAATGATTTATCATTGAATATTTGAATTCTAAATTTTACGCATCCATTTCAGTGACTTATCTTCTCAATGATGAGGTAATCTCAAAACCAATTAAAAATGGAAGTCACATATATTTTTGAATGCCTATAAAAGAAGTAATAAAAACAGTTGCTATAAATTGGATTGAAAAATGTTTTATACAATTTCAATTATTTTACATTTTTATTGAGTACTTTTAAGTAGTAAGTTCCTTGACGATTATTTCATGCACAACGATATTATATTTTTATCTGCGATCCGCGAGACTCGAGAGATGATAAAAAAGTTGGAATGAGGACAAAATATAATCAGTTACACTTATACTGAGTTATACTAAAATTTTGTCACGATTTTAAGTTTATTAATTATATCAATATTTTTTTTACTAATATTTTTGTAATCATGTAGATAAATAATAATTTAACTAAGTACCTACTTAAAATTATGTTTGATTATCATGATAAAGTCTGCTGCTGTATTTTGTACATATATTATTGTCTATAAAAACAATATGTTTTTCGGAAACTTATTATTTTGTCTAAAAGATATTTACAAGTTCTACAAATTACTATATTTTATGAAACATTAATAGAAAGTTTTAATTGGCTCGAAATTCTAAAAAAATAATCAAAACTTAGAACCCTGATTCCAAGCCAGTGTCATCAGGAGTCTTGGTCTCTTGGATATAGGGAAAAATGGCGTGTTACTAAAAATGGAACATTAACCTATAGATGAAACGTCCTATTTGCATCATAATATATATATATATATATATATATATATATGCACGTAGCACGTATACCTTAATAATAATATTATTTATAAGAATAAAATTAATATATCGTAATAATAATTAACATTGAATGATAAAAGATTTTTAATATTTAGAATTATTTTTAACTTAATATCATTAGAAAATGTTATTTTAAGGATTCAGAATTCATTAATATAAGTATATTTTTTTACTTGGGTTATGTTTTTAATTGTTGTAAATTGTCGTATTTATATCTAAGCGTTATGTCGTTATGTGTATGTGATGAAGGAAGAGTAATGTTTGTATTTTTTTTTTTTAATCAAGAAATCTATATAGTAACTGTAGGATGTATAGGTATTATATTTTACAACATATGAATGAAAAATCATTATTCTATGGATAAAAGCTATTTGGCATTCCAATATGGCGCTTAGGCAAGTTTCCTTAACAGTTCATGACAATCAGTCGCGTGCTATACATTTTATATTCAGACCACACAATAGACCAGAATGACTGGTAAAATACAGACTTGGACATGCTATATGCGGTGAATCATTGATGAATGCAACAAAAAAAAATTCTATCGTTTTAAAATTGATTATTATATATTGTAGTGTAAATATTGGGTATAGCCGATATATCAACTTAACCTACAGTGTAATGAAAATAAAGTACATTTATAGAGCTTTATAATATTTAGTTCTAGAATACTAGCACTGAAAAATGTAGAAATAAGCATAACAAATACAATTAAACAAATTATTTGAAGACAATCATATATCTTTAAACAATTAACAAAAATAACAAAAAATAAAATAAAAATAAAAATTTAAAACATATTAGGTTAATAAAAAAATATTATTATTATTTGGGTTATAAATTTATTAATATCATAGAAATTGTTTTCTTTTCCTAAGAATTTCCTGAGTTATTATAGAGTTATTATTTTTATTTACTAAAATAATATTTATAAATTATAATCAGTGTCTTAAGTAGTTTTACTACAATATAAACAAATTAAATACATTTTTATGTATTCGAAATGTAAACAATGATTATGTAAAGTGACCAGAGATACAGTGACATTTTTTTCTAGAGTGAATCTAAACTTTAATTTAAATGTTTGATAGGTAAGATAGAAAAGTTAATATTTTTAAATGTTTAATCATTCGCACAGTAAAAATTGTAAAATATTTTATTTTTGACAATTTAACCATTGACTACGATGGTATAAAATATGTAAATTAAATTAGAATGTTTTATACTTTAGATCGTGTTTATATGTACTAGTGTATTACTCTACTGTGCATTTTCCATATCCGATAAGGATAAATGCGATTGATATAAGTTTTGAAAGACTCACTCATAAACTTATGACAAAAAAACCATTTATAGTTTTTCATTTATTGCTTAATAAAATGTTTTGTTTTTTAACATTATGGTAATGGTAAAACGATTAACATTTAACATACTAGGTTTCTGATAAACCTTTGGAATTTATTATTATTTATAAGAATTATTATGTATTTATGTATAACTGTTGTCTGTAAAAATATTAATGGAACTGACTCAAACGTTTTTTGACCAGACACGAGTTATAAAGCACACTTAAAACGGATTTGTGACATTTAAGAATCAACCTTGATTAATTTGATCCTTACAATATGGTGTTGTTGCATTAACTACATTTTTTACAAATACTGTTTATAATTTGAATTTGTTTGCCCATCTAGTTTAGTATTACTTAAACAAATAATTAACGGAATTATATATTTTTTATGATATTAATCATCAAAAAAATTTACATTAGACCAACAAAATAAAGAATTAAAAATAATTTTGAATTTTGAATTTAATATTATTAAGTATGTACTGTAGTCTGTAGCCTATATACTACCTATATAGTACTATACTGCTACCTACACTCATGAATCATGATACATTACTTTGCTCGTTTTAGACGATGTTTTTCAGTATTCATATCATATACGCGCTTTATAACATTTTTAAGATAGACTCAAATAAAAACAATATGATCAATATAACTCAATTATTTCAGAAAATGTTGGCCCCAGTCTGCAGAAGAGTTCATTATTTAAGTTTTTTGGTGTCATTAAAACCATTATAAAAATTTAATTCTCGTAAGGTAAGTAATTTCTATATTCTATATCTAGCGAATTACCATTTAGACTTGCGTAGTTGCGTTAATATGAATACTTAGCTACCAAAGCCCAAATCCAATACATTTCAAGACGTGTTATTAGACTATTATACAATTTTGGTTTTTGATTGGCCGTAAAGTGTGCCTTAAATGCCTTAATGGCTTTAATCTCATCACTTATATTGTAACCGTAAACACCCAAATAATTGACAAACAGCTTCTGGTCTGGTGTACATGGGCACGGCGTTGAGGGGCTGTACTTGGAAATTATGACTGTCTCGTTCATTTCATCGTCATCCAACCAAGCCCCTATGCCATAGTTCTTATACAATTGGCTCCACGGAAACATTACGCCTGGATCAATTTTTCTGTTCGGAGCTATATCCGAGTGTCCGACTACATTGTGTGGTAGTACTTTATACTGGTTGACCATTCGAGCCACCATTAAACCGACAATGCTAATTTGATCTTGATAAAACGGGTCCCATGAATCATTAGTAGCATTATATCCATAATTAACGATTTCGATACCTATTGATATGGAATTGATTGACGAGTAGTTGCCCCATAAAGATATTCCGGCGTGATACGAAACGTAATTTTCTGGCACGACCTGCAGAAATCACAATCATCATTTTTATAATAATGCAATTCATAATAATATACACATTTTATTACTATAGTCGGGGAAACGAAAAATGATCGCTGCCCGTCACGCGCCAAGCGGCTGTTTTTCTAAATTGGTTATCAAATTATCAAACTGAAAGCCCACTAAAAGCCCGCTTTTTTTCGAAATATTTTCATACATTTATCAGAATTTAATAACATGGTTATTTTGTTATAGTATTTAAAAAAAAAGCGGACTTTTAGTGGGCTTTTAGTTTGATAATTTGATAACCACTTTAGAAAAACAGCCGCTTGGCGCGTGACGGGCAGCGATCATTTTTCGTTTCCCCGACTATAAGTATGCTAATTAGAAAGTCCAGAGCATTAGATTTTTTTAAATAGAATACATTTTTCTCTAGTAATCAATTTGGATTTTTGCCAAATAAATCAACTATGGAGTCTCTGATTATTCTTAATAAATTTGTTCATGAGAACTTAAATTGTAAAATTAAAGTGATGGGCATCTTTCTTGATAATCAAAAAGTTTTTGACTCGGTTAATCATGATATTTTAATAAAAAAAACTTAATTTTGCTGGTATTAGAGATTCTACATTAAGTCTTATCAAATCTTTTTTAACCCGTGGTTGGTATCGCTATATACTGTTACATGATTAGTATCGTGTTAGCGTTACGCTAACATTATCTTTTTTTCGGTTCTGTGAATTATTTATTGAAAAAAAAGATAGGTATTATATAAAAATTAAAAAAATCATTTTTTGTTAACAAAATCTATTAAAATAAAAACAATTTTAAAAATTTAACTCATCGTTCGAATTTTCCGAGTTTTCTCGGAAAAAACTTATAAAAAATAAAAAAACATAATTTTTGGTAGAAAAAAAAAGATATTATATAAAAATTAAACAAATCACTTTTTTGTAACAAAATCTATTAAAATAAAAACAATTTTAAAATTATAACTCATCGTTAGAATTTTCCGAGTTTTCTTTCACGGTGTTGCATGTCGGACAAGTAGGAGTAGTATGTTCTTTACATATATACACACCACATAACGAACAACTGACCTGTAAAATATAATATAAAAATAATATAATATTTAAATAACCAATAAATATCTTTATAATGGTACCTTTGTAAAGCGATTTTTTCTGATTGGACAAAAATTACATCTGATTTGTCGATCACTTGTCGAAACATCTGGATTCGGACTTTCTTTATTATTTTGTGAAGTACATCCAGTCATTTTTATTATTTGTTGTCGAAGAAGAAATGATAAACATGGCTGTTCAAGACGTTTTACCATGAAAGGTTTAGTGAGCTCTTGTCCCAAAGTTTTCAAATATTCTCGACGAGTTATCATTTTATCTGTATTTTCGCGATATATAATTTGACTGTTTTCCCAGCAATATTCATCAATGAAAAAAAAATAGTTAGGGGTCATCGACAACTAATTCTTGCCACCGAGTACTCGCCTTTCATTTCGTCTACTACATCCACTCCACCTTTAGTACCATTATAGTACGTTATGACTTCTGGTTTTTTTTGGTGGGGAATAGTAAGTTCCTACACGAGAGTAGCAGATAAACAATTACATATGTTAGTTCCTACACGGGCATATGTAAGTTCCTACAGGGTAAAAACCAGGTACCTATGTTAGTTCCTACACGGCGGAAAAAGGTACGTATGTAAGTTCCTACACGGTAAAAACCAGGTACCTATGTTGGTTCCTACACGGCGGAAAAAGGTAGATATGTAAGTGTACCTATATGTGTATATATGTGTAAATATGTATATACGAATAAATATATGATGATTATATATTATATAATACAAATCGCATAACACATTTTCACAAATAAGCATATAATAATTAGATTTGTTATTGAAACTTTATACGCTGGTATACTGCCCTCCTAGTGGAATAAGCACTAAGACCTAACCTTGGTACTAACTTCAATTATTATTTTTTTTTTTAATTTGAATAATTAAATTTACTAAGATAAACATACAAATGCAATTAACATTATTTTATTTTATTTATTAGTGTGATATTTCAATAGGTGGAATGTGCATTGTACACTAATTCAGGAAATAGTTTTAAATTTTAATTCATATGAATGTGTACCATCTATAATAAAAAGTTTCCTTATGGAGATACTGCATTTTAAAAGTTTATTTTTCTTTTAATACACGATAATACTAGATAAAAATGCAGTATCTCCTTAAGAATGAAAAAAAAAACAAAAATAAAGATCTAAGTACAAAAAAAAATATTCAAAAAATTAAGGATGCCTATCACTAATAATTAATTTTTAAAAAAAGTGGGTAAAGATAATGATTAATATATAATACGCCGAAAAAGAAGATTTTATAAATGAAAAAATTTCAGATTATGAACAAGCAAAATAAATCAATACGATTATGTTAAATTATTAAGTTATAGAAATAAACCTCATAAAATATAAGTTTTCATTTTTATTATATTTTTTACTTTTTATATTATATTATATTCAATTATGAAAAATTAAAATGCATTATACGATTTTTATCATATTTTTTACTCATCATATTATATTTATTTGTGACGATGCGTTATGCGATTTTTTTTTGATTTTTTACTCTT
>NC_042495.1:43847793-43865028 GCF_005508785.2 Acyrthosiphon pisum | reverse complement strand
CCGACTATAAGTCACTAAATATATTTTAAAAATAATCCCGTTACGAAAAATGAATATTAATAATTATTATTAGAAAGTATTGAGGTGCATTGGATATTGAATATACAATCGTGTACCTATATATTATAATATAAAAAAGTTTTATATTTTGTTCTTCGAAAATTGACTCAATAACAACTATTGTTTAATTGTTTAGGTATATTAATTTATAAGTCTTGATTGCTAACTTAATTTTTTATATTTCTTTGGTTTTCAAGAACAATGATATGTCCTTAATTTATATTATATGGATAAATACTGTAAATCGTGTTAATCATTTTATACAGGCAGGTCGAACCAATAACTTCTTACGGTATCTAAGTAATATTGAATTCTTCAATAAATGTTGAAATCCATGTCTTATTTACATCATGTTTTAATTAAAAGTAATTTTTAACAGCTCAGTTTTTTTTAGATTCTGTGTGGACTGTTGAGTGATTAATGTATTAGTTTTAAAATATATAGTGTTTTTTATTTGTTTATTTTTGTGTGAAGGTTATGCACTTATGTATGACGTGTCAACACCGTCGCTTCGATTTTCTTCGACAGTATCTTGTTGGATGGGAAAGTGAATCTAGTTGGTGCTTTCGAGAGGTCAAATTTGATTTGCTTCGAACTGTTTATGGACATTTTCAGTTTCCAATTTTTTTAGTTTTTTTAGATTCTGAGTGGAACGATGAATGTATTGATTTTACAATGATGAGTGTTTTTTTCTTATTTTTATTTAAAATTTTTATTTTTTTTTGTGTCTGTCATCACCTTTTAGGACAGTAAAAGTGCTTGGATTTTCTTCAACAGTATCTCTTCTGATAGGAAAGTGAATCTAGTTAGTACTTTGGGGGGTCAAAAGTAAAAATTTCCCTGTGGTTTTCAAAAGCAACGGGAAAAACAAAAGGAAAATTAAGGAAAAACGGGAATTTTTACGCAAAATCTGTTTTCGAAATCGATTTTGGTTTTTAGCGCAACTCTAAAACAAATGACCGAAGGTACATGAAATTTTGACTGAGTATTTATATTAGCATTTTCTATACACCATAACATTTTCCAAATATTTTGACTTATTCTAAGCTGTTTACGGACATTTGTAGTTTCCGTTGTTTATATTTTTTTTTCTATAAATATCAATACAATTTTATTTGTTGGTTAAAAAAGCTTGAAAATGTAACAGAAAGTTCCTATTATATTGTTTCAAAGGCAGATGAAAAAAATTAAAAATCCGTAGTCACAATTTTTTTTTTTATAAGCATTTAAAGTTCAAATATTGACAAAATACGTAAAAATGACGAAAATTTGCAAATTATTTTGAGTTAGAAATTCATGAAAAATTTTCTTTTTAAACCTAAGATTTGAAAATGTAATACAAGATTCCTCATAAGTTTGTTTACCTTTTTCAAAAAAAAATGTCTACAAGCAAGTCAAATTAAATTTTTATGAGCGTTTGACATTTATATTTTTACAACATTTGATATTCACTCGAATTCTCATGTTACGATTTTCTTATTTTTGTTGTAATTAAAATAAGAATGACTTTAGATATTTGAAAATTTCACTGAATGTTAATATTAGCATTTACTATACACTGTAAAATTTTTAAAATAATTTGACTTTTTTTGAGCTGTTTACGGACATTGTCAGTTTTCAATTTTTTTAGTTTTTTTTCTATAAATATCAATATAATTTTATCTGTTGGGCCAAAAAGTGTAAAAATGTAATACAAGGCTCCTGATATATTGCTACAATAGTAGTTGAAAAATATTAAAAATACATAGGCACAATTTTTTTTTATAAACATTTAAAGATCGAATTTTGACAAAATTTATCAAATTTAAATTTGAATAATTATTTTGTAGTTAATAATGTATAAAATGTTCAATTGTTGTATCTAAGATTTGAAAATTTAAAACAAGATTCCACGTAAGTAATTTATTTTGTTACCAAAAAATCTAAAAAATACATTTACACAGTTTATTTTTATAGTTATTTTAAGTTCGAATTTGGACGAAATTACATATTAAAAAACCTGGAATAACTATTTTAGTTATTTTGTTGTGATTGTATAATATTACTTGTGGGTACTTGAAACTTCTAAAGTATACTTTATATATCTATGATAGTACCACGGTTTGTTGTTGATGTATAACGCGTTATAAGTACCTAAATACCTAATAGATATTGTGATATGATTAATTTGGAATTTATTATAGCTCAATTTTTTTTTTAATACCATAGACTATATAATATTATGTCTTATACCTAGACTGACATACCGTCTTCGCTCGGAATCGTTTTTCTTATACAGTGATATTATATCATTGAATTTAAATTTAATACTATCCCATTATACAGTGACCCACTTGTAACCTACTGTACAGTAGAGCGACATCCACTTACCCACCTTTTTTTTTTTATATGAATGTAAAAAAGCTTGAAAATTTAATACAAAGCTCCTAACATATTGTTGCCATGGGCGTATGAAAAATATTTAAAAATCCTTTGTCACTAGTTTTTTTTTTTTTTTTTATAAGCATTTAAAGTTCAAATCTTGTCAAAATATGGAAAAATCACGAAAATGAGTAATTAATTATTTTTAGCTAAGAATTCATGAAATATTTTCTTTGTCAGTTTTCAATTTTTTTATCTTTTTTCTTTATAATATTGTCAATTAAATTTTATTTGTTGGGTAAAAAGTGTGAAAATGTTTTACAAGGCTCCTGGTATATTGTTACTTCAGCAGTTAAAAAATATTAAAAATACATAGGCACAATTTTCGTTTCGAATAAGTTAAAGTTCGAAATTTGACAAAATTTATCAAATTTAAAATTTAATAATTATTTTGTAGTTAAAATTTTATAAAATGTTCAACTTTTATAGCTGAGGATTGAAAATTTAAAACAAGGTTCCACGTAAATAGGTTATAACTTATATAAATTACTTTGTTCACAATAATATCATCAAATATACTTATAGTAATCAATAATATCATATAGGCTGACTGACCGTCTTCGCTCAGAATCGTTTTCTTATACAATGATATATCATAGAATTCAAATTTAACACCAATCATTACAGTGACCCAATTGTAACCTACTGTACAGCAGAGTGACACCCACTTCCCTACCTTTTTTTTTCTATGAATGTCAATATCATTTTATTTGTTGGGTAAAAAAACTTGAAAATATAATACAAGGCTCCTGATATGTTGTTGTAACAGTAGTTGAAAAAAATTAAAAATACATAGACACAAATTTTTTTATAAGCATTTAAAGTTCGATTTTTGACATTATTTATCAAATTTAAAATTTAAAAATGATTTTGTGGTTAAAAATTTGTAATATGTTCAAATTTTATAGCTATGAATTGAAAATGTACAACAAGGTTACATGTACCTAAGTAAGCTATATTCTGTAACCAAAAATATAAAAACAGAGTTTTTTCTTGTTGTTATTTTATGTTCAAATTTGGACGAAATTACATATTAAATAACCAAGAATAACAATTTTAGTTATTTTATTGTAATTTTATAATATTAATTCAACTTACCGGGTACCGTATTACTCTATTACTTATTATTTATAATAATATAAAATATATAATATAAGTAAAATATTCACACTGACAAACCGTCTCCGCTCAGAATCGTTTTTCCTATACAATGATATTATATTATTGAATTCAAATTTAATACCATACATTATACTTATACAGTGACCTAATTGTCTCCTACTGTACAGTGGAGCGACATCCAATTACCAACCTTTTTGTTAATATAAACTTAATAAACAACGAGTTAATTTTAATCAAGTTCTAATAATTTTTAAATAATTAAATAATTATACAATATAAATATAATACAATTATTATATATGACACATGTTGCGTAAACATTTAGGTAGGTACTTTTTTTTATTTTAAATCATATTACTGGTTATTTATAAATTAAAATTAAAAATAACTTAAGTTAAGTCAATAAGTACAATTATCCGTATACAATTTTCCGTATAACTTTTAACTTAATTGAGTTAAAAAATAAATTAGGATAACCATTAACTATAAACTTTTTAAAAATATTCTATCAACTTAACTTAATTCAATTAAAAATTATCATTGCCCAGGCTTGATTTTATGCTATTGGGTAATAATAGTTTATACCATATAACTGATAATAAAATAAATTACTGCAATAATATGAATAGCAATACATTTATATTTTGTCGTATGCAATGATGTCATTGAATTCAAATTTAACACACCCATTACATTGAATTCAATGACGAGATACACTCGACTCCTACTGTACAGCAGAGCGGTTACCTACTTACTCTATTTTTAAGAAAAAGGTAGAGGATAAAATGTTTTACCTGCAGTAGTTGATTGTGTGTTCCAGCTTCGGTAGGTCTCGCGATTACATAATGAGAGCTGACATTTCTAGAAGTATTACTTCTTTTAGAAGTAAATTCTTTTACAGTAGCTCCAAAATCTATACCAGTAAAATGCAGTACTATAATCTTTATCTTATTATTCACATTTTTGTGATAGAAATGATTCCTATTTTCATTTGGACTTTTAAATGGACTAATTGCATAACCATGCACTGGATTGAAGTATTCTTTATGCACCATGATTTCTGTTCGTTCTGTCGCACGAAAACATTTAGGATAAATAATTTCAATAGGTTGTAGTACTTGATCATATGTTGTATTTGTACATTCAAAAAATGGCAGAAAAATCAAATGTAATGTAACAATAAATATATAGCTTTTCATTATTATTTATTATTAATGTTTAAACTTTTAAGAAAAATTAATATTTCCTATTTTACAAATGTATTAAAAAAAAACTATTGCACTATATTTGTGATTTTATGAATCAGTTATATTATGAGTGATACATTTCATGAGAATTAAATTATATTGTAACGAACAGATTATTTAATAATAATTAATAATCAATATTAATAGGTACCTATTATAGATAGTATTTTTGATAACATATATTAACTATCTGCCAATAGCATTATAGCAATATGTTGAGTATGGTTTTATTATATAGAGTGATTCTTTTAACAGTAAAAATACCCATAGTGCACTATCACTATGGGTATTTATTATTTACTGTTATACCACACATGTAGTATTAATATTTTTGAATTAATGATATTTTCATTATTTGATCCATTTAAATTATTATTTTTGAGAAAAAAAAAATTATGTTTACTTTTTTGGATGAAAATACGCATTAATTTTAGTTCTCAAAAGAAAATATTTTTTTAAGGATTTTGAAGTATTAAAAATTAAAATTTAATTTCAAACTAGTTGTTAATTAGTTATTACTGCAGTGGTGTATTGGTAAATATATTTATGGGTATACGCACCAATAAAATATGTATGTAACCTAAACGATCAAATTATATCATCGTATATATTATGTAACGTTATTGCAGTTCAATTATATAGTACATAGTTTTTAACATCAATTTAATAATTTTTTTATAATGTAACAATAGAAAATAAAACAAAATCAACTCGAATGTCAAAAAAATTAAAATAATAATAACATTATTATTATATAGGTACAATCTATAGAATTTTCCACATAGATTTTTTGTATTCAATATTGGGTTTACTAAATTGAACTTAAAGTCTTAAAATACATTAAACACGACGCATATTGTTATATAACTTATATTCAATACCTACCTCAATTGATAAATAATTCATTAATACATAATAACGAATAACGTTTTTTTCCTATATGAACTATTAAATAAATTTTAAATCTTATTTGGTTTTCTGGTTATTTTGGAAGCGTATACCCGTAAAATAAGATTTTACCTTGGGTATACGCCGAAAATCGAAAATCTTCTGATGGGTATACGGCGTATACCCGCGTACCCGTACCAATACACCACTAATAACTTATTAGTAATAACTCATGAATTTTAACTAAATTTTATCAAATTTTATCTATTCTTATATAAAAATGACTTAAAAACATAAAAATTCACTAAAAATGTCAAAAAATGCAAAATAAAGTTACATATTTTGTCAATTCCTTGATGTATGAAATGTACTTTGTGCTTGGAAAGCTAAGTTTTTGAAAATTCAGAAAAAATTTCGATTTGCATTCATATCCGTTCCCTAGTTATTATACATGTTATTTCATATTATGAGGAGTGTAGTTGAACACAATTTTTCGGGGTACCGCATCAGTTTATTCGTCTTAATAGGGTCCTGTGCCAGTTTTTCAAACTTTCCGCAATTCTATAAAATTTGAAAATTAAATTTTATTTTTTAGTTGCCACCTCAATTATAATACTTTTCCACTAATCTATTACCCGGTACCTATTTAGCGGGGGTTTATAGGGTGTATTATATAGAAAAAAATTACTTCACGGGAATAACTCTCAGGCTTTGTAGAATTGTCGGATTTTGATGACTATTTTTTTTATCTCATAGAAGAATTCTTCCTACAGCCCGCACCGATCTCTGATTTTGTATTTTATTTCAAATAATTGTATTAAAAAATTGTAAAAAATGCTTTTCTCTGATCTCTGATCTTGTATTTTTTTAGACATATTATAAAGTTTGAGAATAAAATATTGAAAAACAGAGATCGATGCAGGAATATTACAGAATATTACCCTCTATCAATTGAAAAAAAAAAATATGAAATTTGGTTGATTCTACGAGGCGGTATCGTTATTCCCGCAGAGTGTATTTTTGAGGACAAAATGTCATCGGCACCGGGCGCTTTAAGTTTAAATACTTATAATATTTGAAATTATTTTTTTGTTTATAAAAAATATCAGAAAAATATTCTGTTTCAAAATATGAAATTAACTTATATAAAATAAATGTAAGTTATAAAAAAATATTATAACAATAATAATAGTAAAAATATGTATTTTTCTTAATGTTGTTGTTTGATGAATTAAAATTATGTACAAAACATATTTTAAAACTTTTTTATACAATGAGTTTCTATTGTTAAAAAACATCAAGTACCTATACTATAAGTTTATCGTAAGGTTATCGTTTTCCTAATGGTAAAATAATGTTATAATTATTACAAATAATTAAGCGTTCGGGAGCCTGTCACATGTTCTAATGACGTCTGTTCGAATTAAAAGTTTTCGAAGTATTATTTGTTAGAAGATCATAATATATTCTAATCATTTAATAATAATTGAAGTAAGCCAAATGTAAATAATCACTATTAAGTACTGCTTTAAGTTATTTTTCAAAAGTATAGGCAAGTAGGTAAGCGAAAAATATAAATTTGATTTAGTTAAGGTACCTAAGCCAATACTAAGAAATAAGAATGTTGTTTAGATTTAAGTTAATAGTAAATAAACAATATACCTATTTAACTCTAAAAGTTTAAGACGATGTCAGCGTACCATTTGTTTTCTTTCTAAACTACGCGCAACATGGCTTATTTACGTTTAACAAAACCAACCATGTGTTGCTACTTTTAATATTAGAGTGAATTCACCTATTTTCAAACTTTAAGTTAAGAATATAACTTGTGTCACTACGTTGGTTTTTTTACAATATTTTAATTTTTATTCAGTTTACAAGCATTGTTAAATTACAATAATTTACACCATGTTCTGAGTATTGGCTTACCTAACCTAACTCAAATAAAACCAACTCATTAGTATATCTTAGGTTAAAAAAGTCACTAAGTCTATGGTCGTAAGCGTTAAGTCACCAGTTTGACGTCTCTATCTCTACCGCTGATCGCAAACTACCTGCAGGTTATTACAGTCCAACAAACTGGTCATGAATAGATGCTGTTTTTTGATTCGTAATAATAGTCGGTTAGCGTATGTGACTAGAACACGAGATGGCCCAACAGTACGCGTTATCTTGTAGGTGGCATTGCCCGAGTATGGGCAAACTGTTATTATTATATTTCCAAGTATTATTATGGCTGTGCCGCGGTATTTATGATGAATCCCGTCAGAGACAACACAAATAATGGATATCTGACCATAAACAGGAGAACATAATATTACTTTGTTATAGGTACCAGGTACCGGGTACCTGCTATATTTTACAACAAATAAAAACATGTTTTTTTAAAAGAAAAATACAGCTTAAAAATGCATTAACTTAAAAGCTTCGCCTTAAACATTTATAGGTACCTAATTGATGCATAATATGTAAGCACTACGAAGATTAAAAGTGAGTAACATTTAAAAATTTACTTTTTCTTTTACTTTTAGTATATTGTGACTCTTTAAACAAATTTGTACATAATTTGATTATAGTAGTTGTTAAAATTAAAACATGGTTAATAACACTTCAACATTTAGCGGGATATAAACTATCTGGATATTTTCCAAATATAATAAACAATATTCTATTGATCGTCATATTATTATGTACGAGTACGATTATAATTAAAACAAATTACTGTAGAAGCATTTATGTGTTGTAACTTGTAACTATATTGGCCAGCGTTTTGATTGTGGCTCCGCAATAATATCATTTCCATCGGTGTAATTAATATTTTTATATTATAGTATTATACAGAGTGCATTACGAGGATTAGTCATTTTTAATAAGTACCTATATATCATTTTAATGTATTGGTGTATGATATTCCGATATTTGTATCATATTGTATACCTACTCTGTGTATAGGTAGTGACGTAGTGCTTACCATTATCTAGCTTTAAATAAACAATTTATTTTGAATTCTGTGCAAAGCAAGGATCATCTTAAATTTTGTAATTATGTCTTAGGAAAACTAAAAATTGTCTGCAAATATTTTGTGGTTACATATTATTAGTTATTTTCGATAAATATATTTTTTGAAACAACGCACATGTAAAGTTTCAAGTATTTTAATAAGTACCTAGCTACTATATTTATTTGTTTAGGCTTGTTATATTTTAAGTAACATATATAATTTTATGCTGACCATCTGAATAATAGATACTAAAATTTACTACAACGACCTTCATAAATTATTGACAGTGAAATTACCTAAATTATTATAATGGCTGAACCAAAAATTGTTGGTGTGCCTTAAAATAAAGATAAAACATTCAGAACACAAAACAACATTATGGTCTTTCGTTCTATAAAAGCAAAAGCGCACGCTTGTGTGTGAGTGAGTTTGTTTGTACTCAGAACTGATGTGTATAGCGAGAACGTACTATGTTACACAAAATCGAAGCTGTAAGATGTGGCGCCAGCGATCGTCTGAAAGGGATGTTTTATGAATGAAGTTTTTGGTATGTCGCCCACGTGGAATGCGAATATCTCTTCACAGCGTGTGTAACTATATGGACCGAGGTTTATATTTCAGAGGGGATGGTATTGCGGGGACGAAGGGGTAGCCATTGACGTGGCGCCAACGAATCCCGACAAAGGATTAATAGCCATTGGGTTTCGAAGAATATTTTCCGATATAAAACGTAGTTCTATATAAATCATAATACAATACCGTACTTGAAATGAAGATCAAATTAATTTTCTTGAATGTTAAAATGTTTTACTTTTTTTTTTGCCATTATATTTACTATATTATATAATTAATATTAAAAATAATATAATTTAAATTAAAAAAAGGTGGATAAGTGGATGTCGCTCTGCTGTACAGTAGGTTACAAGTGGGTCACTGTATAATGGATAGTATTAAATTTGAATTCAATAATATAATATCACTGTATAAGAAAAACGATTCTGAGCGGAGATGGTATGTCAGTCTAGGTATAAGACATATTATATACTTATATCTATGGTATTAAAAAACAATTGACCTATAATATACACAGGAATATAACAATATCCATTAGGTAGGTACTTATAACGCGTTACACATCAACAACAAACCGTGATACTATCATAGGTAGATAATAGTATGCTTTAGAAGTTTCAAGTACCCACGAGTAATATTATACAATCACAACAAAATAACTAAAATAGTTATTCTAGGTTTTTTAACATGTAATTTCGTCCAAATTCGAACTTAAAATGACTATAAAAATAAACTGTGCTTATGTATTTCTTAGAATTTTTGGTAACAGAGTTAAATATTTACGTGCAATCTTGTTTTAAATTTTCAATCCTCCAAAAACTCAAAATAATTTGCAAATTTTCGTGATTTTTACATATTTTGTCAATTTTTGAACTTTAAATGCTAATTAAAAAAAACTGTGACTAAGGATTTTTAATATTTTTCAAATGTCATTGTAACAATATAGTAGGAGCCTTGTATTAAATTTTCAAGTATTTTTACTTAACAAATAAAGTTTTATTGACATTCATAGAAATAAAAACTAATTAAATTGGAAACTTAAATTGTCCGTAAACAACTCAAAACAATTCGAAATATTTTGAAAATTTTATCATGTATAGAAAATGGAAATATAAACAACCAGTGAAAATTTCATGTATTTACGGTTATTCGTTTTAAAGTTACACCAAAAACCAAAATCGATTTGCTCGAAGACAGCTTTTGTGTAAAAATTCCCGTTTTTCCTTAATTTTTCTTTTGTTTTTCACGTCGCTTTTGAAAACTACTGGGAAATTTTTACTTTTGACCCCCCAAAGTACCAACTAGATTCACTTTCCTATCAGAAGAGATACTGTTGAAGAAAATTCAAAGCACTTTTACTGTCCTAAAAGGTGATGACAGACACAAAAAACAAATAAAAAAATTAAAATAAAAAAAAAAACACACACATCATTGTAAAATCAATACATTCATCGTTCCACTCAGTATCTAAAACAAGTTGCAACGTTACTCATACATTATTTTTCCAAACATAATACCCATAATTATTATATTTAATTCAATAATACAAATAATAATAGATAAAGTTCAGTATACTTATGAAAGTCTGTGTTATAAAATATTGCATAAAATAAATAATACTGTAACGTAGCGTATTTAGCGTATACAATACGACAACTGGTCACTTTACTAAACTCATTGTTTTATTGATGAATTATTTAAGTTGTTTTAATATTAAATATTCTAAGATGGATAAAATATTATTTGTAATATAATAATCGCATAAGCATAAAATAAATATCTCGTACATACCTAATATACCTACTTAATATATTTATAAATTGATTTTAAAAATCTTAGTTTACTTTATAATATTGTAATATATTATATTATACTAGCTGATCCCGTGCACTTCGTTGCCCGTTAAATGTACCAACTCTATATGACTCAAACTTTGTTCAATTCGTTATTTAATATTCGGTGTATAGTGTTCAAAATGTATCTCATCATCGTACGTAAGTGTATGATTCAACTCTAAAGTATTAAAATTATACCAAGTTTGTCGTATTCCACCTATGGTCGATTAATATAATCAATTGATACAAAATCCTAACCTAACCTAGCCGTAGTAATATCAAATGAATAAAAAAACCAAATTTAACCATTTATAAATTGGCCTGTCTTATTCCCAGAGGTCTAATCTACACACAAACATTCATTTATATATATATAGACAAAAAATAATAATACAAATCAACAAACATGCTCGATTAACCAATAGCTACCAATATAATATAATAGACTGTTGCGCCACTATTGTATTTTTTTAAATCCAGATTTTCTATTTTTCCGATGGATTTTCCTAAAATTTTCTTTCGTAAAAAGCTTCTCCTGACAATTACGAATATCTTAAAAAAAATTTGAGCCAAATCGGACCAGCCGTTCTCGATTTATGAGGTAACGTACATTTTTCACGCTCCATTTTAGTTTCTGAGTGAAACGATGAATGTAATAATTTTACAGTGATGTGTGTTTTTTTTAAATTTTTAAAATTTTTTTTTTGTGCCTTTCATCACCTTTTAGGACAGTAAAAATGCTTAGATTTTCTTCAACAGTATCTTTTCTGATAGGAAAGTGAATCTAGTTGGTATTTTGGGGGGTAAAAAATAAATATTTCCCAGTAATTTTAAAAAGTGCCGTGAAAAACAAAAGAAAAATTAAGGGAAAACGGGAATTTTTACGCAAAATCTGTTTTCGAGAAAATTGATTTTAGTTTTTGGTGCAACTCTTAAGCAAATGACCGTAGGTACATGACATTTTGACTGAATGTTTATATAAGTATTTTATATATACCATAACATTTTCCAAATATTTTGACTTATTTTGAGCTCTTTACGGACATTTTCAGTTTCCATTTTTTTAGTTTTTTTTTCTATAAATATCAATAAAAATGTATTTTTTGGGTAAAAAAGCGTGAAAATTTAATGCAAGGCGCCTGTATAATGTTACAACAGTAGTTGAAAACATTGAAAATACATAGGCACAATTTTATAAGCATTTAATTTTGATTTTGACAAAATATATCAAATTTCAAATTTAATAATTTTTTTAGTTAAAAATGTATTAAATGTTCAACTTTTATAGCTAAGGATTAAAAATTTAAAACTAGGTCCCGCGTAAATATGTTCTATATCAATTACTTTATTCACAATAATATCATTAAATATGTTTAGTAATATCATAAGCTGACTGACCGTTTTCGCTCAGAATCGTTTTTCCAATACAATGATATTATATCGTTGAATTCAAATTTAACACCATCCATTACAGTGACCCACTTGTAACCTACTGTACAGCAGAGCGACATCCACTTACCCATATTTTTATATATATAAATTATATGAATAAATCTATATTCAGATATTGGTTTGAAATATAAATATTATTACAATTAAGAAATAAACATGATGTGTACATAGAACTTTTTCTGAGGCTTTAAGTCACTAATAGTTACCTAATATAAAAAATTATTTTTTGAGAAAAAAAGTAATAGATTTATATGCTTACTATACCACTTGTTATAGTAGTTCTCCTGTTTTACCTATATATTCTACATTTATGCTGGCTTATATAAATTAAAATATAATATTTAATCAATATTGTTATTCTGTTTTATTTTTATTAAATATTTTATAGGTAGTAATTTTACAAATTTTTAGAAACCTGTTTGAAAAAAAATTATTTAGTGAATTTCAATTGAATATTTGTATACCTACTTATGTTCTGATACATTATAATACAAGTATAGCACTATGTTAAATTTAAACAATAATAACATGCGTTGGATTAAAAAAGACTCAAATGATGCTGCAATGGTAAATTATCATAATTATTCTTAAATGGTTTATAAGCAGGAATTATTATTTTTAATTGTTCAATAGAACTTTACAGAAACATGTGATGGAAGTCTTCAAATATGTAATTCATCTAACGCTTTTTATGTAAATATTATATTTATTCACTCATACAATAATTATTACATTGTTAACTGTGTTAACAATGATACATGTTTAATAAATTAGAGCCTTAAAAAAAAACGCAACAGAAATAATTTGAGAAAAAAATATGAGAAAAATGACAGTTTAACTTCTTTGAATTTGTCAGATTGGTCAAATCAACAAAATCTACTCACACATTACCCTATTAAAGTAAATTGTTTCGTTTACGATAAGAGATAATGTCTATATAATATGTCTGCTATTTTTTTTAGGAAAGTAAAAAGTTAGATGTCTGTACACATGGAGGAAGGCGGCACATAACAGATACAAATAGTTTAAAACATTTTAGCATGCATCCCACGTGCACTTTAAATATATATAATAATAATTACTCAAATTCATTAATGACCGATTCAAATACTATACATGATGTATCAAAATGTTTAACTCGTAACCAGTCCTTTACTGAGCACATTATTCCAAGTAGCCAATCAACAGTATGTCTAGCATTTATTATACCTACATTATATTTTACTCTGTTTATAACTGTTTTGGTTTTACTTTACATTTCTACTAATAGCTCAGAACGAATATTTGCATCACGGAATCATGGAGAGAAATCAATCACGTTGATAAAATTAGACTCACTGCAGCTTTATTATTTCATGTGGTGGGTACCTATATCTAATGTAATAAGTAAAATAAGTCTAATAGCCAATAGGTATTATACAGGCTACCTTGTATTCAATTTTCAATATATTTTACTTAAAAATAAAAAAAAATTTATAAGTCAGTACATAAGTCAATAAAAAAAAACTAATAAATTTCAATTATCCATAAATAGCACAAAAAAACAAATTATTTTGGAAATTTTATCAAGTATAGAAAAATATGCTAATTTATGTATCTGGTTAAAAATTAAATTCTATAAAATTATTATTCATTTTGAATTGGAGCCAAAAACTTAATAATTTATTTTTGTTTTCCATGATTATTTTTAAAAACGCAGGGAATTTAACTATTCAAATCAATTTTTTTACAAGAAACCACCCTAAAAATTTAAAATTAAAGAATTTAAACTCCTTCTAAAGGCAAAACACACAAAATTTAAAAAAAATTAAAAAACACACACCACTGTATACAAGCATCAAGGTTGCATTATTAATTGTAAAGACCCACTGAATTTCATAAGCATATAGTATTTTAATTTGTACCTTTTCTAAAACGTACCTATACTGTCTATATTATACCTATATTATAATTACATCAGTAGACAGTTAACAGAAAATTATATGTTATAATGAAATCTGTGGAAGTGGAAATTGTTATCTATAGGCACTTAGCTTGTATAATATAATTTAATAAGAATTTCTACAACATAATATTTTCAAACATTGTGGTTTATAATTATTCATTTTTATGTATTAGAATTCAGTGACCAATAAAATAATGCCGCTTATTAATTTACATGCATTAGCCAATCCATTTCTGCAAATTCCAATTCAGGTACGGATATATATTTTATAGTTTTATTTAACATGATATTATAATAATGTAGGTAATATAAATTATAGATATTAGATTAATGTATTATAATTTTTCTAAAAGTTAAAATTGTGTATACAAATAAAATATTATATGGTGCTTTACTGGATGTGTGCCGAATTTTAAATGTAACGATAGCTAATATTATTGGAATAAGAAAGGGACGTTTAATATTTTCATCTTATGTTATTATTTATTATAATTAATAATTGTTGATATAAGTATATAACTATAACCGGTTATTTATTAGTTATAAAAAAGAATTACTTAACAGGTGTACTGTTTTATATCATATTATAATCTGTAAGACATCTGGAAAAGTTTCATTTATCGTTATTCGTTATTGTAAAAGATGAGGGGCAAACGCATATCATTATTATACTTTATATTGATCTACCCATTTGTACCTATATTATGTTTTAAAAACATTTTAAATTTTGATTTTTTTTATTACAAGTTTGTTATAATTTGTAATTTACTCAGTTATTTTCTATCCTTTTTCTAGGTACCTAATAGGTACCTACTCAATTTTGATTTATCTGTTCAGGCTTGTCGTATGGCAAATAATATTAATTTGAATATGGCTGAAGTGTTATGTAGAAAAAGGACCGAAGTTGCTGTAATTTCGTGGATGGCAATTACACTGAATCAGTAAAATATGTCAATACGGGGATAATAATACCTATAGAAAGATACAAAAAAATGAATACGTTTTGAAACTTTAATCTGTAAATCTATTTTAAAATCAAACAATAATAAACATTAAGTATCTACTATTTTAATATGTTAGAATAAAAATATATTATTTTTTTTTTTTACCTCGTTTCTATTTTGTGTAAAGAACAATAAAAAACAAAATCAATTTTATCGAAAACTGAAGTTTTCTCGTAAAAATTAATGTTTTTTACAATTTATTTTTTATTTTTCTTCTCTATTTTGAGAATTACTGGGAATTTTTACCCCAAGTACCAACTATATCAAATCTTCTACTAAAACAATTTCTCAAAGTTGAAAATGAAGCAATTCAACTGCTCCAAATGCCAAAAGGGGGTGACTGACACAAAAATAAAATCATAATAAAATACATTTATTTCTCCATCACTTAAAATCTAAAATATTTGGTGCTTTTAATCTTACATTATACATGTTTGAAATCAGCGGCGTAGCCAGGGGGGCTAAGGGGGCTATAGAGCGGCTCTATTGACTGTGTTGATCTTAGATTTTTATCTAGATTAATAAAAAATAAAAAGTGTAAATAAAAGACATATTGTATTTGTATTTTTTGTATTTTTTTGTGAGACTTAGCCGGAGGGGCTAACCCAGACAAATTCTTGGCTATGCCACTATTTGAAAGCATAAAGTTTAAGAAAATAATTGAATTATAATTGGCATTTTGGCTTGATTTCCGTTTAAAGTGAATCTTACTTAATAAACCAAAGTTATTTTATCCTTTACATTTGTTTTATTTTGTAGATTTATTGATTAAATAGTTAAGCCTTTGACAAAATAATGTATTATGAAAATTATCTAAAAATAATTTATACTTTATACAAATACTTTTTTGACTTTCATATATTTCATATGAGTACGTTGTATATTAACTCTACTAGCTTAGGTATATACACTTTCGAAACACGTGTGTATCGTGTATGAGGATTTTCAATGGAAATAAAGTATTTTTAATTTGATTATTATATTACATATTATTATTTATAAGTAATAGTATACAGTACTAAAAAAAAATAAAGGTGTTTAAGTGGATGTCGCTCTGCTGTACAGTAGGTTACAAGTGGGTCACTGTATAATGGATGGTATTAAATTTGAATTCAATTATATAATATCATTGTATAAGAAAAACGATTCTGAGCGGAGACGGTATGTCAGTCTAGGTATAAGACATGATATTATATTATAGTCTATAGTATTTAAAAAAAGTTGACTTATAATAGGTACCTATAATAAATTCCAAATTAATCATATCATAATATCTATTAGGTACTTTTAACGCGTTATACATCAACAAAAAACCGTGGTACTATCATAGATATATAATAGTATACTTTAGAAGTTTCAAGTACCCACGAATAATATTATACAATCACAACAAAATAACTAAAATAGTTATCCTAGGTTTTTAATATGTAATTTCGTCCAAATTTGTACTTAAAATGACTATAAAAATAAACTGTGTAGATGTATTTTTTAAATTTTTTGGTAACAGAATTAATTACTTACGTGGAATCTTGTTTTAATTTTCAATTCTTAGATACAAAAATTGAACATTTTATAAATTTTTAACTATAAAATAATTTTTCAAATTAAAATTTGATAAATTTTGTCAAATTTGATCTTAAAATGCTTATAAAAAAAAATTGTGCCTATGTATTTTTTAATATTTTTC
>NC_042495.1:43793501-43846996 GCF_005508785.2 Acyrthosiphon pisum | reverse complement strand
AGAAAAAAACTAAAAAAAAATGGAAAATGAAAATGTCTCTAAACAGTTCAAAATAAATCAAAATATTTTGAAAATGTTATCGTGTATAGAAAATGGAAATATAAACAACCATTGAAAATGTCATGTATCTACGGTCATTTGTTTTAAAGTTACACCAAAAACCAAAATCGATTTTCTCGAAAACAGATTTTGCGTAAAAATTCCCGTTTTTCCTTAGTTTTTCTTTTGTTTTTCCCGGCGCTTTTGAAAACTACTGGGAAATTTTTACTTTTGACCTCCCCAATGCACCAACGATATTCACTTTCTGATCGAACAAGATACTGAAGTTGAAAATCGTAGCATTATTTCGACTACTTATCGTGTACACAGATACAAAAAAAATAAATAAAAAAAAAAACACACATCATTGTAAAATCAATACATTCATCGTTCCACTCAGAATCTAAAAAAGTACTGAATGAAACGGAAAACCTTTTCCAAAATGCAATTAATGGTTAATAGTTACACATACAAAGAGTTATTTTTTCTTTAAAATTCAAATAATAAATAATAATGTATTACCGTAAATTATAAAAGTATCTAATGGACATAGCTGCCAGGATCAATAGACCAATAAAAAAAAAAAAATTATAAGATGTTTTACAAATATGAAATGGACATAATATAGTATATACACAACATTGCATACAAGGAAAATAGAACATCTAATGAGAAAACAAGTTATTCTACTAAATAATTTGGTTAAAAGCTCGTTAAATATCTTGGCCCAAAGTGTTGTGATTCTATGCCTATAATTGTATTAAAAAAATGTTCACATCAGCTCCTTCAGAAATCATAAAAATTCTAATCCCAACGAAATGATTGTTAATATTGGTTACTATTAGGTCAATTGACTAGTGTTTTTTTTTTAGATATAATAATGTAACTTGAAACAGTATTGGATGATGTATCTGTACCTATATATAGGTACTATAGTAGGTAGTATTAATTTTATTTATTGTTATTATGATTGTTGTTATTATTATTATTAATATCAGTTTATTTTCTTATTTTTGTTGAGCAGTATTCAGGCAGCACTAACTTGGTAGGCTATTGGTTTAGGGTTAAGGTGGCAACATTCAAGGAAACTGGGGCTGAATTTTATAACATTGGTATAAAATGAATTCAATTATGTGTAGTTCTAAGATTCACAACAATTCACAACATAGTCTAATACAAAAAGTATTGGACTATGAATAATAAAACAAACAAAAATCCGATTTATTTTTCATTATTATTCATCACAATTTTTTTTATAATAATTTATTAGTATTGGCTATTGAATAGGTAGAAACCTAACCTAATGTTTTAGATTTTGAGCGGAGTGAGGATCTAGTGGTTTTACATTGGTGTTTATTTTTTTTTACCTGTATACAAAATTTCTACCAGAAGAAATGCTTTGATTTCAACATATTGTATCTTATATTTCAGGAAATTGGATAAAGACTTTAAACAAGTCATTTTTCGATTTTCTCAATAATTATTTAATGCCACGAGAAAAACCACTGACAAATTACAAAAAACCGCTAAAAATGGAATTTTAATTTCTAACGCTTTGTTTATCACCATAGAAACAAATAAAAATAAAAATAAGGATTTTAGTTATTTTCTTGTAATTTATAATATTAATTCAACTTACAGAATACAGGCTATAATAAAATATATTAATACCAATTTAAAATATCCAGACTGACAAACCATCTCCGCTCAGAATCGTTTTTCGTATACAATGGTATGATATCATTGAATTCAAATTTAATTCAAACCATTATACAATGACCCACTTGTAACCTACTGTACAGCAGAGCGAGATCCACTTACCTACTTTTTTTTTTATTGTAACTTATAAGACAAGTTTAATATCAGTGTATATATCAATTGTGCCAAAAATCACTAGAGAAAAAATTATGGAATAAAAAATGGTTATAAATCAATTGCACCAGACGATATTGAGTGACGTATTGGCGTGTACATCAATTGTGCCACCACATGCGACATACGGATAATAGCTTTCTATCTTCGTGTGATAAAATTAGAAATTTATCAAAACAAAATATCCACTTACGAAATCAGATAAGATAATAATAATAATAATAATATTACATGAAGAATAATAAAGTTACACAAATTATATTACATTATTCCAAAATCCAAATGATCATATAGCACAAACATAAAGTAACAGAAATATTGTATATACCTGTGATAATGTGGTATGTTATACATACATTGTTTCACCATACGTATAATCGTTTATCAAAATAAGAGATCAGAAAAAAATTTTACCTACCTATATTTCTAATATATTGTAAATTAAAATATAGTACCTATGTGAATTGGGAATATTTTTGACATATTTTGTAATTTGTTTGTATTGTTTATACTTTATACTAATTTTATATAATTAAAATAAAACATCAAACAAAATTTGTACCTACCTAAATCTAATATCTTATAATACAATATAATATGTGAATCGTGATGTATGTATTATATACATATTCAGTAATTTTTAAGAATAGATTTTTTAAATACTTCCATTCAATTATATATATTTTGAGAAATAATTTAAATAAAAATGTTAACAGTTTGTACATCGTTATTTTTGAATTTTTCCAATAACATTATGAATGTCACATAGGTTTTAATTTTTTAATTTACATTTCGGTAGGGGGCCACTAATATATTTCTCGTCTTATCATATAATTGTCTGAATACAAATATACTTATATACATGTACACATCCAAATGTCCACTAATTTGTCTACTATTTTATAATAAATGTCCAAAAAGCAACGAATCACATTAATTCCACGATAGACGCGAACAGATAACACTGTTGTGTGAAAGCACATAAAAATGTCGTCTCGGGACAAGGTTTTTCAATTAACCCGCAATAAACACCTCTCTCCGGTCTACATCGGACCCCATAATATACAAAACGAGTCAATAATTCTGTCCGGTGCTGAATATTTCGCCCGTTGGAATGTCCGACATTCTGTGGAACACGTATCCTGTTTTCCTTTAAATAATAATATACTTATATACATATCGTAGTATCGTACAATAGTAAGACCAACTCGTAATAAAAATTAATGTATTAAAAACGATACAAAATAGTTCAATCGAAATATAATGTATTATTTTTTTTATAGCTTATTAGATACCTACGTAAAACTAACTATTGATTATCACTGAGTATTAGAAGGTACAATGTTTATTGTTTTCTACACATGCGTTGTTCCTGTAACGTCAAAATACTGTTTTATTTTTATAATAATAATTATACTTTATATGTTGCTGTTGGATAATACATATCGGATGAAGTAAATCAAGAAAACTTTATTCTTATTATTTCAATCCGTATAAAAAATATATAAATTATGTAAATTAACAGTCACGGGATTGTATACCTGTAGTGTTAACATTATACAAGTTAATAGTTATTAATTTATCGAGAACTAATTATTAAAATTTAACAGTTAATTAAACAAATAGTTTTGAGTTTTACATTATTATCATGTGAATTAATATAAATATAGTGACAAAAAATCAAAAACGTTTAAAAATAGTTTAAAAATTAAGATAAATATTATTGCAGTGTGAATAATTTATTAAGTCAGTGAATCTGAAAACAGAACGCCAAGTCACCAACGACACTGAAATTATAATGATACGTACAATAAATAATTAAACAAGTAGTTTTGCATTACGGTACAGGGTTTTTTTTTAAATACTTACTCAACATTTTATTGGATTCACAGTAATAAGAGTAATAACCAAAATATTATTTTAAATTTAAATTAAGATAATTTATTTTTTTTAATATACGTTAAACAAAGATGCATATTTTATTTAGTTATGATGGTAATATTATCACTTGTATGTAGAATGTAGATAACCAACTCTTATAATTTGTAAAAACATGTTAAATAATATTTATATATAATAATAAAGTGGGCTAAAACTTCAATAAAAACGTATCCAAAAATACCATTTGAATCATTTGGAAATTAAAAAGAAGAAAATAAAACATAATTGGTATACAATATGTCAATATCGACGGTTTACAGGTAAGTTACGTTTGTCACGCATATCTTATATTAGTATTCCACGGCGTTAGTTAGTTTTCGTGTTTAAAACAATAGAACAAAATAGTTTTAACTTGATGTCCACATAGTTTCTTTTGTGATTTAGAATCCTAAAAAAAATCGTTCATCGAGAACAAAACTGTAATGTTTTTTTTGTGCTATTCGTGGGACGAGGTAAACCAGTGCTAATTAAAAACCGGACAAAATAAGATTTTTAGTAGTTCGTTTTTTCACAAAAGATTTTTTCAGTACCATTCTACGAATTATAAACGTCGGCAAATGACGAGCAAAAATAACATCCAACATGGGAGAACGAAAATTAAATTTAAAAAAACCTACTAACAGAATCAACACGAGATTGTCTGATCTCGTTTTGCTCCCCATAGAGTATGTTCTATGCCATCAAAACAAATTTCATTAGTCGATCATAGAACCAGTGTAATATTTAGATAATTTGTTTTATCTTAAACTGATAATATTTCAAATAATTTTCAAATATCATCAGCGATTATATTGTAAAGACAATAAGAGCAAGGCATGTTGTGTTGTCTATTTTGAGTAAGTTTCAGGCGTAGGTTTAATAACTTAAAATTAGGTTAATATTTCTCATTAAATTACATTTAAATATTTATTTTTAATATAGCTCTATAGTAATAAACCTTTTTGAATGATTACAAATTTTATAATTGAATATTATACATAATACATAATATATTATATTATTATTTATTAAGTTATAAAAATATTTAAATTTGGGAATTATTTTTGATACTTAATAATTGTATACGTTTTTGGCTCATTGAAGACTTTTAGGATTTATTACATATAGGACAATATATAATAAACAACTTAACGACTTTAAAAGTTCTATATAATACTATATGGGTAACTTTTCCGATAAGTCATATAAAACTGTGTATATATGTATATATTATTAAATTACTAAACATAATAAATGTTTAACTATTATTTTTAAATCCCAGACATATGTTTACAGCTTTTTAGGTTAAATATTATATCTTATTATTCCATAGGACATATTTTTTTTTAAATTATAAAGGTAAGTGTAACGTAATTGAGCTATATATACCTAGCAGTTGTGTAGGATGTAGGTGCATTATAAATTGAATGTTGAATACTTGAATCTAATATATTACAAAATTAGATAAAATGTATCATATTATAATATTTAAAACGCAACATGTCTTATACTTTTGGATTGCGTTTCGTAAATGTCTCTATCAAATTAAATTGTCATACGTATGGCAATACAATTACAGTTTATATGTAAAAAATGTAATTTACTAGTTTGAATTATTTGGTATAGCATATAAATGAGTATAGATAAATAAAACAAAATTTCACATAGGAACGATCTTGATAATCCTAAGAAAATATTAAATATGTTAGGTACCTATACCGTATACGAGTATAATAATATTATAATTTATAATCATCCAATATGAGGGTAATTATTGTTTTAAAGTTTCCTTTTATACATATATACATATATATATATATATATATAACTATATAAGATATACATTATACGTCTATACATGTGTACATTATGCAACACGTTTATCATCGTATAATATTGCGGGTGCTCATTAGTTGGCGGTATTTTAGGTTCATAAATATTTAAGATAATTCGGTATGTTTATACGTCGACTGATGCCATGTTTCGAACAGGTTTATAATTATTACGCTACACAACGTAATTCTGGGTCCACTAGTATAGTGACGGCAGTCAGTGGAAGAGGAAAAAAAATTAAGACAAGCATTGTGTTAAAATACACACACTCGCTTATAATGACCAGAGTTTAGCAGCTCTGATGGAAACCGCAACCATTTAAATGGTAATACGGTAGTCAAGATACGTTTATACGTGAAAAAGATTCTAATTACAGATTCGACAGCAGGCATCGATCGTGGATTTGCTGAAGGTGAAAAAACACACAAAACTGGTCGCCATATAATAATTTATGAAACTCGTGTTCTTGTTGCCTAATAAGTGGTATAGGTGTATTATATATAGTGTTTTTCTATCTTATTAGTAGAAGCAAAAATCGGAAAAAATGTGCATACGTTTAATGTAGGTAAATATATTATATAGTTTTAATTAACACAACGTGTTTATCTATTTTGTACTTATACAGCCATTGTTATTAAAATACGTTGAATTTGGTAAATATGACGATTTTACTAGATCAAAACGAAATATTATGTTCCTGTAACGTAATTCAGGAGGGTCATATTTTGGAAATTTTCCAAATATATATTTTTATGATCGATATGGTTGGAAAAATGAGAAGAAAAAAATTGTACGGAATGAAATTTTTCAAATGGTTCGCCAAAGAATGTGGATATTCCACATACACACACATACACAAACAAGATGGTAGCGCGATGACCTCTGGTATTTTACGAGAGGAGTCGCGCGCATATAATACACACACTACGCGGGACAGGTGTTCCATAAGCTGCCACCACTTAGCAGTCCTTGAATCTGAGCCAAGTCGAGTTATCAATACGTTATCGAGGAAGTACCCATTAAGTCAGGGGCCAATTTATAGACACTTCATCCCTCGACGTTCAATTCTCCAAGAACATTTTCACATTTTTTTTTTTTTTTTAATTTTGTCCATGTTAAAAAAAATAATGAACATACTTAATAGCTAATACATTGATGTAAGAAGTAATAATACCAAATATTAGTTATAGCTAACTTAAAAATAATAACTTAATGGCTATGAATTATATTTTTATACGTAAAAACTAAATTAATATTCGAATTATTATTAATAATATTATAAAAATAATATGATTAATTAAAATAAATTAGTGTAGGTAATAGGTAGGTATATCATACACAATTTATTAAAAATTATCCCGTCTGGTCATTTAAGCTATACTTAATATCTTCATTTACGACTAATTATATATTATAAAGTATAATGGTTTGATTGTCGTAATAGGTAGCTACAACGTTAAACGTATTTTATGCAATACTTATACACATTAAGTGTAATATATTTTATTTTTATTTTATACTCAAATTCCAGCAATCTTTTGTATTGAAAATATTTTTTTAAAAATTAGATATTTTGTGTTAATTTCGAAAACATTTATTATTATTATTATTTTTTATCTTAACGTATTTTCCATTTAATTGTCATAGTGCAACAACGATTTGCTGCGTATCACACAAAGAAAAATTAAAAAATAATACGGCCATTAAAATAGCACACAATGTATAATGCTTTTATACATTCAACACATACTATTCTTTCGGTATTATATAGCTTATAATAATAGAATTATTACATTGAACTAAATGAGCAAAAAAATAATAGGTACCTGGTACATATACATATATATCGGCTGAACTGTTGGGTTTGCGATACGAATAATTAACAATTAACAGGGTTCAATCACTTCATTTTCATTTGGCCTAAATAATTGTTGTTGTTATTATTACTATTATTATTATTATTACTCTTGTTAGCGAGTTGCCACGGTAGTTGGTGTGTTTGAATGTTTGAAAATAGAAATATTTAAAAATGCTTTCACTGTGACACACTAGTTGGTATTCAAGAAAATACATTTTTTTTCACTTGTTAGATGGTGTGGCCTAAAGTGACGAATTTTCTAAGACAAACTACTAATACAATTGAAATGAAAGTATAATGTCCATCGGGCATAATTATGTTATTTTATTATAATTTATTAAACTAATGTGCATATTATGTTAACTGGTACCGATTAAAACTTAAAATGCAAGGAATTGTGTTTTTTCTTTTTAAACATTCGATCTTTCCAATAGGCCGATAGCGAACAAATGGACAATACTATTTAAATTTATTTTTCTCTGTATGCTTTCAAGTTTCAACATTTAAATATAAATTATAAACAAACACTATAAACTAATAATTCGTTTACTCACTTTTAATCTCAATCATGCAGTTGGCAAAAGTACGATTACATTTTTATTAATAGCGTGATATCATATAATTTCATTGGATACAAGTATACAACTTTTACATTAAAAACTTGCATTTGTGTGCAACGGGAAATATTAGCATATTTACAACGAACGGTTTAAAACTATACATAACGTTTTATTTTTAAAACTGCCTGCAATTAGGATCCTGTTTGTTGTTTCTTCTTCTTCATATCGGCTTGTGCCCATTTACCAACGGGCACATAAATCAAAGTTGCAATTATTGTTGTTGGCTACTGTGTTTAAAGCGGACAATCGAAGTATTTTTGCATTTTATATTATTAAGATTAAAAATACAAGTGCTTGAAATCTGTCACATTATTCGTTTCCAACGGACTTGTTAGCTACTTATTAAATTCCTATTCAGCTTCCAATCAGAATAATGGGAGTGCTACAATAAATTATGATATATTCCAGTGGAATTCGTAGTGGGGCATGGTTAAGCAAGTTAATATACATATCAATTTGAATATTTGATACATCAATAATATTATACTGTAAGAACTACTTGCCACAATTGCTAAATATTTTACACCTTCAGAAACCAATTCGGAAATTATAACATAACTTATACTCAAACTATGATTATATATAGGTAGCGTACTTACATAATATACAATCACAATGTAGGTAATTGAAATCCGATCGGGTAATGATATAATCAAATAATGTTAATATAACAGAACAAACCAAGAATATTCTTAATTTGTTTTAGAAAAATAAAGTTAATAAATCATATCTTACAATTAGATACATCATGATTTAATCCACCTATATATGACCAAAAACTATTATCGACTCAAATTGTTTTAACTTTCAATTCATTAAAAACAGTCTTTAAAAAATTACTTTTTCTTAAGAAAAATGTTGTTCCTGGGTGATTATTGCGATTTTATATACTTTTTATTCCTTATGTAAACGTTTTTTTTAAAAATATGAATAATTCTATAAAATTATTCATGTACAACTTACCTAACTACTTTACTACTACTTATACCTTATTATGAGATATATAATTGTTACTTAATAAGTATATAGTTGTATCACATTCAAGTATAAGTTATAACTATTATAAGTTATAATCACTCACATTAGTAATTATCGTGGTGACACTAATATTGATGGGGGATTATAGGAAATAATGACTTAATATGGTTTTTTTATCAGTTTAATACATCATTATTTCACACGGTACAATATTGTTATGTTTATTGTAAAAATCAATCTATCAAAAGTCATAAGCTATACTGATTGTCATATTATTTTTAAACGTATTCTAAAGGTAGGTAGTTTAATAGTTACCTTCCGGGTAATAATAGTTTCAATTTATTTTTAAAGTGAGTATCTAATAAAATAATTTTTTTAATTCAATAATTTTTAGTAAATTATTGATCTTATTTTTTTTGTCTTTTATATAGGTACTCAATACTTGTTGCATTATATACATATACTGTGTAGGATAGGTAGTAAACATTTTTGAGTATAATATATTAATATGTTTTATTTTCATCAAATATTAAGCTATGACTCTATGATAGTATCTTACATTTTATGCATCATTTACTTATGAAGTATGCGCTACGTGGTTGCTAATTTTGCATATAGGGACTTAACGTAGGTACCTAATTAGTACCTATAAGGATTAGAGAGGCTTAGAGCTTTAGATATTATATGTAAATTCAACAGAAAGTGATTATTGAATGTTGCTGTATGCTGTATATTGCTCTATCTCTCCCTCTGTATATTAAATATACATATATAGAACATCAGTATCTCAAAGTCTCAAGTGACCGAAAAAAAAATTGGAGATCCCGAGATGATTCAAAATATGAATGATATTTTATGTAAGAATTATGTTTATTTTTTAAGAGAAATGTTTTATTTATAGTATAAGGAGGTATATAATATTGTTGATAGGTAGGTATAGAAAATCTGTAATTTTTTTTTTGTTTGCTACTAGAAGTGCTTTGAATGAAATCACCCAAAATATATTAAGTACTTATAGAAAAAATATTGTCAGAAACTCTTAACTGTTGACCATAGGTGCAAATAGCGTTTGGAATTTGCAGGGAGGGCTAAAGTCGACTTTGATAATACTGAATATTAAACAAAATGTAGGAAATGTTTGAGGGGCTTAGCCCCTAAAGCCCACACCCGCCCCCTATTTGCGCCTATTTGCTGTTGATGTAGGTACGTACCTATATTCAAAGTTCATACATAGTTATAATTCAAAACTTGTACCGTTATGGGTTACTATAAGCTGGACGTTGATCGTCAATTAACTTATACTTTATCACCTGGACTTTATCACCATATACTTTATCGAAACGATCATACATTCAAGTTAGTAAATTATAATAATCAGGAGTGCTGGATAATGATTTTGATATATAGAACAGTTTGACATACCAAAATAAATTAACACACAAGTCTAATTCTGAACGATCGGGACTAAAAACCAAAATTCGACGTCTTAATAATTCGATAGAATGAGGTTCCACTGTATATATTGTATTCTTGTATAATGTAAATATAATTATTAATATAAATTTATTATAGTGTATTAGTGTAATTATTAGATATAAAAATATTTTTTCGTTTTTATTTATACGTATAGGTGGCACAAACATTTGTGTTTCAATATAACATAAAAAGTACGGTATTTTATTACTTGTTAGTTGTTATATTAAATATAATAATTATTATTTGTGTCATAGTAAATTAGTAAAATATATTACATTTTAATAATAAAGCGATATAACATCTAATATTATATTACATATTGACATACTGCATTAAAATAAAAATTTCAAATCGATATTACCTATTGTAAATCTGACCAATAGGTATCTATAATATATTGTAATTATGTACATGATCCATGTGCAATTATACATTTATACACTCACTAATATATAACTGAATTACATAGTAGACATAATTAACAATTATTATTCATTAACCTATTATATAGAACATAAATTATAAAATGTAATTTTATTTGGAGTTATATTATGCATTATATTAATATATATTTTAACTATGCAAATTTGAAATAACTAAATATAAAATACACTCGACTGTATCTTAGATTTTATCTTCGACAAGATCATCTGTAACGGTTATGATGCCTCAACCATTGAAGAAATTGTAACGGGACAGTTCACACATTGGTCCTGTACTCAAACACAACAACAAGACAACAAAATCAAATGAAGTGTTAAAGCAATAAAGGGAACAGAAAACGGTAATCCGGTTTTAATTACTGGCAGATTCTCACTCGGGGGTGTGTTATTTTTATTTAAAATAAAATTCGGCCACATCTCAGCGGGGTTCTATTACTTTTACCGAATGACCCGAGGGCGCTCCATCGTATCCATGAGACGGAGATGACCTAAAGTTTTTGTTTTTCTCCTGTTATGCTCGCTGAACAATAGCGAAGCCCCGAGCGTGCTGTTTTATGTGGTGAGAATTTAACAGAAAAGGACAGTGCAAATATGGCATGAAATTAAAACTTAAAATTAAATGTAGTACACATGATGTATGTATAGAATTTTTTTTTGGGACGCCCTGATCACACACGTACAGACTCAAGTTATAGAAATGCACAAAACCAGTTCTTGTTGATTATGCGGCTTTAATAATTTACTCTGTATTGCTAGGGTTATACGTTATTAATGACCAGCTTGACCTCTCTTCTGGTTGACAAATATAAATGATGGTAAGTAAAATACGAATTACAGTTTTATATAGCTAGAAAATAAATAATTAGTAATATGTATTGAAAATAATCAATAAAAAAAATTAAGCCACAACTATATTATGTATAATACATAGGTATAGTATTTAAAACTAACTGGAATATTATATTGGTTATCTCGTAAATAAAATGTAATAAGCCAACATTTTGTACTTTTGTAAAGTCATATTAGTTTGTAGAAAACACAAAATTTTAGAATTTAGATAATATTATGGATTATGAAAATATATGAACCAAATTATGTCAAAATAATTTTTTTTCGGGTTTATTCCAATTATATAAAAAAAAAATCATAGGTATGCATAGAGACCAACAATATTCCAAGTAAACCGAGCATCTTCAATTAATCGTATACAATATGCAGATAATATTGTTCTTAAACCGTCCTAATCAAGGCCACCTGTACAAATATTTTTCCAAGAAGGGAGGTAAACAAAACAATATTTTATCCTTACCATAGAGTCTGTTTTGTATACTTAAATCTGGGATTTAAGTAATTGAGAGTTCGTATAATACATATCATCTAAAGCAGGGGGAAGAGCCCCATGCCCCCCTTAGGGTTGGCCTTGATGCTAATGCATGATTACATATTACATTATTAGATAACTGCACAAAAGTGTCCGGTGAGTTTTGATATATTATTCACTTTATTTATTTTTAATGATTTAATATTGCATCATCTGTGATCGATTACAGATACTGCAGCTGTTTACATTAAAACGTCTACTTTATTACTTGGTGTGCAATGTGTATAGTAATATTATCATCGTTTAGTTATTGTATTGATCAGTGTCTCAGTGATCACTGATGTTTTAAAAAGCGGCGTCCATCACAATAATATACGACTGCGACGTAAAGTAAACGTTAATTTTTTTCCCGCCAACCGAGTTGTATATATTATCTTATACAGTTATACCACATTACACAACCTCACACGTGTCTAGTGTACTCTGTGGTTTGTTGCTGAGCAATAGACATGCGCAGCATAATATGAACATGTATAGTTCATCTTATACTCCTGTATATATAGGGATATGGTCGATACGGAAAAAAACTATTGAACCTGCAAAATCCTGAAATACAAAGACACACATTCATATTTCAGATTTCTCATACATAATATATTATATATAGATACAATAACTGATTTATACAAATTTACATATAGTACCTACGTTACAACTTACAGTAGATATATAAACGCCCACGCTAAATATAATAATATTCCTCATGGGAGACCTTGAATTCAAATATTATATATTATCCTATTTAATTATTGTTATTTTTTTTCCGTTCATTTTTGTTGTTTCCATATATACACACACACACACACACACACACACACACATATATAATATATAATACGAGTAAACTATAAAATATAATTATTAAAGACGACGTCGTAACACAAAATTATCATCACGAACGACCGCGGGGCCGAACATTTTAGAAATACGGGTCGAGCGTATATAGTGTTGCAGCTTATCATAAAAAAACTGGAATTGTACTCTACCTCACGTTTAGAGCCCCTTCCATTTTTCGACCGTAATATAATATTTACCACTACTGACTTATGAACTATTTGTATTTAATAATATTATTTGTGCGAATATTGGGAAGGAGCGCGTGTGTATAGGCTATAAGTGAGTTAATGATAGGTATTTATAATAATAAATATTATAAACGATGAAAGGGTGGAAGTGTGGAGGGACAGGGGGAGAGTAAGAGAAACAAAGATATATGGAGGATGAGAGAGAGAGACAGAGAGAAATAAAAAGAAAGAGAGAGTGGGATAGAGAGAGGGATAGAGAGAGAGAGAGAAACAGACCTTCAAAGAACGTTGGAAACACGTACCGCCAGATAAGCGCAACCGGCAGACTGCTTGGTGCTCAACAGCAATAAGTTATCTTCGGCCGGTTACGCAGCGGACCCCGCGGACCGCTGTCGCTGTCGTTGACCATGCTTGTCCGATGTTATTATACAACTGCATCATTGTTGACGGGAGGGGAAAAGGGTTCGCATTCCGTGTCGACTGACGTCTATCTTATCCGTACTTGACCTTTTTATTTTTTATAATCCTAACATAATGTTCCATTAATTACTTGTATGTGGCTTAACATGTACAATTATTATAAAAATAAATACAGTGCAGCTTCTATGCAACAACATTTTCTGTTTAACGAAATATTTTTGAGTACCATAACCAATTTATAATTAAATGTGTGTAATTCTATTTAACAAATTTCTCTATATAATACACATTTTTCATTTTTGACAATGATACTTCGTAAGGTTAGGTTAGGTTCAGTGCCGAACGTATTGCCTATATAGTTCTATAGGTGTTGGCGTGCATATTTTGACATTTGACAAATAACTCGTTACATAAACCTTATCTCCATATACATAATAAAAAGTTAATGTGTATTATTATTTTATATAAAATACAATATAATAAACTAGGTATAGATCATTTTTAGAATAAGGTTTCTTTCGTTTTTTCTTTAAACACCTATTGGTAAGTTATAAGATACCCTGCACTAGATATGACTATATACCTATGAGTCATTATAGTACCAGTGGTCAAGTGGTGCGGTTGAGGCCATGAGGGTGTTGTATGCTACCTTTTCTCCGATGTTTAAGATCTGATAACTATAAAATATATTTTTAATAATCAAATACGACATGTTAAAAATCAGCTAACCTTCCCCCCTTGACAAAATTATTTGACTGCCACTAAGTACCACGTCTGCGGGTTAACAATTATTGCGATGGTCATTGACATCATAGTAGTATAAGTATAATAATATAATACCTATATTATATTAAGTAGAGAGAAATAATTAACTGTTATATTATTACTGTAATGATGATGTGTTTAAATTAATTGGTGTCTATAAATATAGCAACAATTTTGCAATATTTGATAACATTTCAGAGATATTTTAATAATACTACAATTAATCATACTGCTTGATACTATTTATATACAGTGCGTTCCATTGTATTCATATTGTATTGAGTTATTCTTGACTATTATCATTTATAAGCGATTGCAGTTGCAGTAGCTCAATAATTATTCCACTATTTAATAGGTACTTACACATTATACTGCAGTATACAGGTAGGTAAAACGAAGGGACACTGTATTTAATTATAGTTTACAATATTTCTTACATTGTTTGTATATTAGTATATATATTATACTATTATAGTATTCGTATAATAAATATTTCAATTTTCATTTCTTTTTTAAATATATTATTATGTAGGTAATAGAATATTAATAATTATTCTCTATTACCCATTACATGTTATGAAAATAAAATATAAGAATAATTCACGTCAGTCCCTACGTATAATTTTTGATTTTTATCTGTATCAAAACATATTATGATATTTTAATTTAGTAAAAATAAACTTCAAAAATTGTTTAAGATAGGTTGTCCAAATTGAATGTACAGTCAAGTTCAAAACCATATGTCCTTGGCAGTGTTGTTATTTTCTATAACATATGATTATTTTTAATGTATTCTACTATTAGTATAGTTGTTTCATTATAAATAATTATAATCAATCATTATATTAAGTTTTAACTAATACCAACTATGTTTCCATTAATATAAAGTGCATAATATAGTTAAATACATTAGTTGAATTACAAAATTGTATAATTTTAACGGTTTCTTTTAGAGTGAATTAAAATGTTGTTCAATATCATAACTACTCTTATATTAGTAGGTATACCCTAAATGAATAGTATTTTAAAGTATTTTATTACATATTTTATGTCTTATAATTTATACTGTCTAGTACATAATGTAATAATATATGCACTCCATCTAATATAAACTATTTAACATCATAAATAACCAGCTACATTAATTATATTTTATACCTCACTAGATTGTGGGTGTACAGTGTACACTGTACAATATTATTACTTATTTTAATTTTATGATATTAATGATAAATACAAATCATAAAAATGTAACTATAACTGGATTATAACCTTTTAATTAACCTATATAATATAAAATATTTGTCTACTACTTAAAATTTAAATATTTTAAATATATCAAGTTACAATAATAAGAACTTTTATAAAAACATTTTGTAAGTGTTAGCGTAAGTATTTATATTATTTTATAATTAAAAGCACCATTTGTTTCACTGGAATACAAATGAAAACAAATTATTCAATGATTCATTGTAGAAACATACATCCTGAAATTTGGCTCCGCTATCGACTTATTAATTGTTGCATACTTACCTATTACCTACCAATATATTATATTATTATTTTTTATTATTCCAGCGTTTTTCTTACAAGATACTGCCAGTTTAGGTCATAAATTGCATATTGACATAATATTTTAACTAATATATTAATGATGATATTCGGAACACAAAACAATCAAAACACCATAATTGTTGCAGTGATCTGTAGTGTAAGGATAATCATAGTCAGCCGTGACTTTGAACTCTGTATTGAATGTTATTTTGACAATTGGCATGTTATAATAGTTTTTCATTTTGTAATGACATTATTTTATGACTTGATTCATCTACAAATATTTTGCAGCTTATGAACAATACCAAGTAAGAATTTAAAAAATAAATTTATGTACATACACTATATTATACAATATTACAATTTATTGTACTTATACAGACTAAAGTAAACGAAGCTACGCAGTACGCAGTCTACCGATACAATCATTATTAGTTGCAAACAAATACAATCAAAAACAGATAGTTTCCTTTGAAATAATATGTTAAACATAATGCATTATGCCAACTAACGGTTCGTAATTTGAACAGACGGCTTTTACAAACTTAAATGCCTACATCAGTATACCTATATTATATTTACATAGTGTAGATTTTAAAGTATGTGCCATATAACTATTTTAAATAATTAATTATTATATTCATATTAATTGTATATAAGTATAATATATATATATATATAAATATTAAATACCTAGGTAGGTATGTAACTATTTTTTTACTTTAGACGTCGTAGGATTAAAGTTCTAAATAAATACATAATCTTATCACGTGTATTAAATTAAATTTACAGAATAATTTTGAGTGTAGGAGATGAGAAGAGCAGAGTTTAAAAATAAGGTTATGTCTATAAATTTCAAAATTTTACTCAGCTGTACTGAGCTCAATTATTTATTACTCAAATTATTTGTTTATAATATTATTTATATCTAGCAAAACTATATGTATGGCCGTATAGGTATAAGTGTACCTATACTAATGGTCTCTATACCCAGTATAACCAGGATATTTTATAATTGGTATATGGAAACGAATAAAAAATATAAAAGTATGTTATTGTGTGATATATTTAATGAAGAAAGGAAATATTATATTAATTCTGAAAACATGAATACATTTTAAATTTAATTATCTAAATATTATAAACAGAATTAATATAAAATATACTTTTACATTTAAAAAAGTACGGAGTAACTATATAAGTATATTATATTATTTAAGCCTATTAAACTGACAGTTGTTTACCAAATAGTTGTAAACAGTACAATATTCGAAACGAGATCATTGAACCGATAAATCATTAAAACACGTAGTAATCATATTATTATTATTTGTCGGCTAAAGTTAAAACAAAATGTATATAATTATAAAATAACCTTATAACTGCGTATCGACTTTTATGTTATATGACAATTTATAATTAAAATATAAGCCCTTATACTTTATAGTCATTTAATTGTTAGTAGGTATCTATAAATATACAATATATTGTATGGATATACATATAAGTATAGGTACGAGGTATCGGCGGAAATCCATTACAATTTGAGGGAGGGGCTAACATTTTTAACATCAATATGATCGGGGTTTTTTTTTGGGGGGGGGGGGGAGTAAGCCCCACCTCAAATTTCTGCCTTATGGATATAACCCGGTTTAGACATAACTGCATAATAGTGTTACTAACTATGTCATATGCATAATAATATAAATATACATGTAGCATGGTATTTTACTAACATATTTATATACATGATAATTGATAGGGTTACACATTTAAGTTTATTATTCATTTGATGTTATCATTAGGTTATAATGTTATATATTACAAATGTACAAATAAATTGATATATTTATTATATATTGATAATAATAATTGTTCTGTTCACTTTAAACAATATTATATGTGTAGCTTGGCATGGGGCGGTGGTTTCTATCAATCACGAAACGTGATTGAGAATAAGTAACGTTCGCTATCACTTGTTCCCGGATGGGTGACCACCCGGGTTCATAGTGACAAAAGTGACATGAACGTTTTGCTAACAACCGTTTCAACCGTACCAACCCTACCAACCGTAATTCCTATAATAGCTAATCGCCATAGTTGTCGGGCTCAAATTTAATAAATAAAAATAATATTACCATCAAATAGGTATATAGTATAGTTACGACATTTCTTGTCGAATTGAGTAATATTTTGAAATACTCAAATACTGGAATTGTATACAGCTTCTATCATCGCATAACTGCATAAGATGTAGTTAATTAAAAAAAAACTTTTAAAATTAAATTATGCTTAAATGTTTACTCTCCGATCTTCATAGTGAAAACATTTCGGAAAAGTAATTTGTTATACTCTGAAAATCAATAAACAACGTAACTACTTGTATAATAAATAGTATTTATTAACATTGTAATATCAATCAGTGTTACTATTATGCTTATCTATTTGTTTTCACAAAGTCGACCCAATATTTACGTGTGCTAGTTCATAGTTCTGATGTAGTAGTTCTGAGTTGTTTATTTATTATTGTGATATTAAGTGAAATATGATTAAAACATTAATATTACAACAATAATATATAAATTTCAGTTTAGTGGAGTACGGTACTCCGGTCTCCGAGTATATTATATTCGATATTAAGATTAACAGCGTGAGGTTATACTTAAATCGTAAGGGCAACTAGTTGAAATCATTGAACATTATAAATATTTCGGGCAAATGTGTTTCAAAAACTTGAATAGTATACTATTCAACTCTTGTAACCGGTTTTTTTAATGTTTCAAAAATTAGTTTTTGTAGTGACGATTATTAATTGGTGATGATTTTTGGGATAATACGTATTGAACAATGAACAATTCATTTTAAACGTACTTAATTGACAGTCATTTAACTGTAGGTAGTGTGATTTTTATAGTTTTTCGTATATATATATATATGTATCAAATGCCTATATATATTAGTATTTTTTTTATAAGTCCTTATTCTAATATAATGCATCGTCACACTATTTGTGGCTATACAATTATACTCGTAGAGATTTTGGAACCTGAAAACCTCGACGATTAGGCAGTTTAAAAATCAAGAAATTCGAGTGTCACCTCAACAAGTTCGTTAGTGGCTTTGAGGTTTATTTATATGTACTTTCCCCTACAAGTACTTAACTATTGAAAACCTACATGCAATAATTCGTTAAAATGCCAATAATAGTTTTGGACTAAGCCCATGCCCAATAAAAAAAAATGTTTAAATGTTTATTTTTTTTACAATACATTTTTGCCTACATAGCTATATAGTAATAATTTGAATCCCTAGCTCTGAAAAATTTGTATAATGAAGAATAATGACTAATGAGTAATCTTAAATGTACGCAAAAATGACAAATTATATTATATCAAATCAATTATTATTATTATTAATTTTCATTAATTTATTAGGTACATATTTTAAAACTATTATAAGTATAATCTGAGCAACCAGGTAAGTTAAGAAATCTCACGAAATAATTAAATGTATTGATTATTTATACAACTATAATTTACTGCATTATCATTATCTTTACTAAATTCCAAATGGAACCTATTGGTAGTGGCTTAGTCAGGCTTTCGAAAAGGAAGCGGGATAATTTGTATTGTTTACACTATAAAAAAAAAATTAATATAATTCGTATACTTATTATATGACCAGATATAATATTAAATGCATGCTGCTGAAATGAATAAAATATTCAACAACTTTTTATTTATTTTATAATAATTTATTGCAAACACCTTGAATACATATAAGGTAAATATTCTTAATGAGGTACTTATGTCTTATATATTCGTACTTTATAATATAACATTATTATCTATTATGTCTAATCTAAATAGCTTTCATCCTTCTAGGAGATTTTTAAATAAAAGCCATCAATATTTCTATTTTATATTTCTATGTTTTCATATTCTAATTCATCTTTATTTATTGTAGCTAAGGCCACACCATTCTACCTTTCTTCATTCATTGTAGTTCTTAAAAATGTTTTTAGTCTTTTAGAACAGAAAATGTACATTTCGGAGAAGCAGATGTACATGCAGTGTAGAAAATAATTGAAAAATCTTCTTTATATTTGGAAATAACTCAGCGCAGTGTTGAATCGCTAAATTTATAATGAATACAATTTCTATCACTATAATTTTATATCATATAATATCATAGGAACCAATGTACTCGTATTATATTATTTAGGTATACTTATATTAACGTACTGATAAATGTTAATAAAAAAATACAGCTGATGTGGAGGGGGGCATAACCCCTTTATACACTGCCTATTGGCTACATTGCTATTGCAGGACATGGTTTTTTTTAATTTTACTACCTAGTGTTCACTGCTCGAGCATATATTATATTTATTAATTTTTTAGGTATATTGTACAAGTCAACATTGAACTGAAGAAAATAATTCAAATTGATTTGAATAATATATTACATAGGTATATCCATTTAGTGTTCATACTCCTGCCTGCAATGGTACACTAATATCACTACTAGGTAGTAAAGATTAACTATCCCAAAACTTGAAAGTGATTTTTATAACTATTATAAATATCACAATTATAAATTTAAATATTGTGAATCAAGCTTTAAATATATTATTAACTACCTTTATGCATATTGAATAACATATTATTATATTGTTTTGATTAATTAAATATTGTGAAATGTGCCAATGTATTGTTTATAACTCGTAAAGTTGTCTACGGCCTATGATGTCATTTATTTACATATCATATCAAGGTAGAATTTATAATATGTTAGTATAATATGAAAAACGATTATTTATTAATTGTTATATATATTTATATTATAACGTTTTTGTAATATTTATTGCAGAAGTAGTTAAACTAATATTATACCTGTTGATTTATAATGGATGAAACATATAAAATGTACATCTAGACCAACCACAGCTGCTACAACAAAAGTGTTTAGATACATTTAAGACTGATTAAGATTGTACCTAAGACTTCTGTAGAACTATAACTAAGTAAAATAATTGCAATATATTTTTTATTGAATAGGTACTATTATAATGTACTATAAATATTACAGTTTAGTTTTAAGGTTATTAAATATTAATGGACTGTATAATTTAAAGATCCGGATTAGTATACTTATATTATGTAAACATATGAAATTATTACCGGTTGTATTATCGCTGTGTAGTTAATGTATAAACTATAAGTAGTACGTATTATACGAATATACGATATGCATAATACTATATGAAAGCAATATAGTCAAAATTACTTACAGGTACCGCTTTGCATGAACAATCACTAGGTAATTATTTCGTGCAGAATCAATCGTGGGCTTTAATAGTCCCTTAAACAAGATTTAGTGGCCTATGTGCCATGATTGTGAAAAATCATTAAATTAATTAAATTTGTAAGCAGCTCGGAACTAGTCCGCAAAAATGCTTCATAGTTTCATCATGTTTACAGGTTGTTTAAATATAACTATATAATATACACGTGCGTGAAGTTGGCCATCTCCACCATAACTAATTCTTTTGAAAGTTATGTGATTACTCATTTTACAAATATTTACAAATTGGTTTTCAGAATTTGCAAATCAATAATTTTTTTTGGCGAATTTTACAACTTTTTTCCATACCTTAATCAATGCAGGTGTGACAGGAAAACGATAGGTACCTCCAGATAATTATACCCCTCGGGGGTATGATATTCCTAGGATGATAATACCCCGGTACAAATTTTCTAGGATATTTATACCCCCTGTATGACATTTTGGGAGATATCGTTTTCCTGTCACACTGGCATTAATTCAGGTATGGCAAAAAAATTTCTAAAAATTTGCCAAAAAAAAATTATTGATTTGCAAATTCTAAAAACCAATTTTCAAATATTAATAGCATAATAGTTGGTATACCAACTATTCCAGGGCAGGATTGGTTAGGCGAGCTACCGAGAAAATCTCGGTGAGTCACTTAAAGTTTGGGCCAGTCGTGTGAGTCTGGGTGAAATAAATTTATGTTTAAAACATGTTTAATTAGCAACCTATAACCTCGTTACGATTTTAGACGTAATTTTGAGCCAGTGAATATATGTAAATGGATCGCTTAGAAGTGACATCTCGATGGGCTGATACATATGACATACCAATCCGGCCCTGTCAACTACTTTACTATAGATACATTAAATACATGATACGCGTCATATTATTAAACATACAATTTTTTACATGAAACCATTAAAAAAAAAGTTGTATGTATTTTGAAATATTCTTCATGGGAATTACAAGATACTGGATATCAAATTAATATTGTTGTACACATAAGCGTACGCATAGGGGGGCCAGGTGGGCCGTGGCCCACCCTGCGATACGTACCGAAATTTCTACACATAGTAGTACATGATCTAAACATCACGATTTTTGATTTTTTAAATCATAAAACATTAAATATAGGTAGGTGAAAAATTGATACTCAATGATAATAAATAATAATTAATTAAATGTCTTTAAAAATAAAATTGATAAAATATTACTATTACAGATTGCAAAATTGTATTTATTTTTAATTTAAAACTGTATTGACAATTAAAATATTTCTAATTTTAATTTAAAAAAAATATGTTTCTATTTTTTTTATCATAATATGAATGATTTGTGCCTTAAATAGTGGGTGATTATGAGTAAGCAAATTAGAGTATGTATAATATTTTAATTATTTCTTCCACCAGAGTTCAGGTTTCTTATTTTTTATTGACTTGACCCACCCTGCCACAAATGTCTGTGCACGCCTATGGTTGTACAATTATATCGATTACGAATTATAGAAAAATTAACTAAGTAAAAAATTGAGTTTAATACATTTCATTATATTTAATTTATATTATATTTTAATTAGGTACATATTACTAGATACTAGGATGCAGAAATCTAGTATAGTAACCTATAATATATAGTACGCACTACACGTCCGCTGATCGATTTTTAAAATGAGACAAACATTGAAGTCTGATGAGTATTGCAAGATTATACCGATGACCACGGCGCATTTCATAGTATGCGGGTATTTATATATTATTTTAACGACATTTGTACTTTACAATATTATAATATAATATATATATATATATAATATATATATATATATATATAGCTAGGTGGTGCACCGTATACCTGAACCAGCTGTCTCTATACCAGCTATATATTATATTATATAATAAATATTGGAATCGGAGCGCGGAATGCGACGATCGAACACAAATGGAAAAAAAATATTGTAGAACCTCCACAGAGGGGACTGCTCCGAGAAAAACGATAAGAGAAAAAGAGTCATAAAAACGCGGCGGTGGCTGTGGCCAGAAGCAGGAGCGAGGAGTCGCGTATCCTCGTCATCGCGGTGGTCGCGTCGTCTCTACGACGGCGGCGGCGGCTTGCAGACACAAACACACACACGCACACACAAGCGCTCAAACGCACACGCACGCAACGACGACCGGTTGAGGCCACCGCTATTTTACGAACGCACACGTATACACACAAACACACGCACGTACACAGACGCACACGCACACGTACGAAACCACACCCACGCTGCCAATCAAAAGGAGACCGGTCTCTCTCGTGACGCTATCGGCGGCGTCCGAGTGTCTGCCGCGGTGCTACCGCGGGCGCGCGGTCACGGCAATATACGCACGCACGCGCCTCCGGCTGCACCGCCGCTGGTGGCACGCGGCGCGCATCCGGGCCCGCAGGCCCACTGCTGTGGCCGCTTGTAAGAGGACCACCGATCGCCGCGTCATCCAAATAATATTAATAAAGTTGTCGACGATCGTCATGCAACGTAACATTCGCCCAATGTACAAGAACAATATGTACTTACTGCAGTTCAACAAAGAATATGAACTGATTTTGTATATTTAATACATTTCTATTGGTGAAAGATTTTACCATCACTAATCTATCTATCATACATGTTACAGGGTTCTCTAACAAATTTTCTATCTGCTCCACCTGGATGATTTTTTTTTTTTTTTTGGGGGGGGGGGGTTTGGGCTAAATTCATCTTACACGAAATCCAATTAACAACATAAAAAATTGCTCTTATTATAAATTTGGGGTATAAGGTCTTCCCCCTATAACCTTGCGACACCACCTCCACACGAACGATATCTAAACATTATTTGAATTTCTGCCAAACTCGCTGTATATCTGTAAGTGTGATAGCATGGTACTGCTATTGTTGAATGTTGAGGCGTCGTGGCCGGTGGAATAAAAACAAATTGATAACGGATAAAGTCGATTTGAACTATCACTGTCTAGTCATATTATATATCCAGATGTTGGAATATTTGAATGAACGTCCAAGATATGAATAAAACCGGGCAAACTTTAGAGCTTTTTCGATTTGAAAATGTAAATGGTTCGTTCTTTGAAGAACGCTCCGTATAGTAAGAAGTATGTAGGAGACCCCCTCCCACCTCATACCTGTGAAATCCCACAGGAACTCTTCTCGCGGACCCAGGTGGCCAGGTCAGATTCATTATAGAACTCTCTCACTCATTCCCTCTCACTCTGTCACTCTCCCACTCCCTCTCACACTATATATATCACCATCTCTTTCACTATCTTTCTTACACACACACACACAATAAATATTCTTCTCTCTTTCGTTTAGCGCGTCCAGGGCGCATTCGTACTTAATCACGCGCGTATCGTCGTGGTATTCGGAATGTACGGTTTTTTTCCATTTCAAACTTGTTTTTCGTGTCAGCACATTTTTTTTACAATCGATCAATGTTGTAAACAAGTCGGTAACCTATTGACACTAATGTGTATGCACACACGCGCACACGCGCGCGCCCGGTCCGCAGCGCGACTGCCGACTGGGAAACGCGGAGATTTTTTATTCTTGACGAGTGGTTACGTTTAGTAAAATCGGATTTTTTCCTCTTTATATATTATAACGAAGGTGTACTGATTTTTTACGAAAAAAATGTATAAATAAATGAAAATTACCATCCTACATAACGAGTCATTTCCAGTTTGTATTATATTACGGAACGTCGTGTCGTTAATCATCGTGTAAACATGCTGTTGACGCGAAGAGCACGTGGATCAAATCGATAAGGCGTTTGCAGTAGGTACATGTTTATTTTATATGCTTGTAGGTCCCATTATTATTTTAAGTATTTCGTAACAAATGTCTTCCGAGTGCTTACGTCGAAAATGCACAAATAAATCGACGACGAGGAGTAATTGTGATATCTTATCCCATTGTACTATTGTTTTATGCTCGTCGATAAATATTTTTCTGCGACAATAATAAACTACACGTTTTTGTTTGGTTTGGTCAATAAAATGTTTAATGCTCTTAATAAGTCTCGATGTCACTTATACAGAGATTAATCACGAATGAGGACGACGAATAATCGTTGAATATTTCCGTTGGTATGTTAATAGTGAGTTTATCAATCGTAACCGTGTGTGTTTCTGCGGTACCTACAGCCGTTATAAGTTATGAGTTTATGACACATATTATTATTTATTGTCATCACCATTTCACTTTTAAACGCTCTTCATTTAAACAATTAATTAAACCATGTATTAATAAATTGGTGTATAACTAAAAAAGGATTTTAAACTTAAATTAATATAAATAATACCTAAAAACCTAGTTATAGAAAATTCATACAATTTTTATTAAAATACAAATATTGGAATATTTGCATTTGTATACTTGTATACCTATAAAGAAAATAATAATAATAAATAAATAAATAAATAGGAATAAAATTAAACTATAGCCGCAACATAGAATAAAAATATATTAAAAACAAAATACATTTGTAGGCTGAATTAACTCGCATGATTGACATGACTTTATTATGTATTATGTAATACAGATTAATTATACTTATCCTATAGGTATCCTTAGATATTCATAATGTATTTTATTTAGATATATTTTAATACTGTGTAACAAAGAAACAGTTACTTCGTAGTATATATTATATAGCATTCAGCAACAAACATGTGTTTAGTTATATATTAATTTTAACACCATAGCAGTAAAGTTATTGATATTATGATGTTTTATATCTATGTGACTATGTATATTACCAGCTCGGGATAGATGGAGGACAATAATAGTTACATATTTTATTATACAACAAAACAGAAAAAAATGTAATTATAGAAGATTAATGAAATTGAATTTAGTCAAGTACCTTGATTATTACCTACCACGATTTCAGATAACAAAAAAACAATATCTTATAAGTTATATTGTTACATACAAATATAATATATAATAAATGTTCTATAAAATATTATAATATGCTAAACTAGTAAACTATATATTATAGTTTATACTTCATAGTACATACTACATAGTAGTAGGTACATATACTAATTATAATTAATACAATTATAAATGCGAAAGTAGTAAAAGTATTTAAGTATCTGTCTATTTTGTATTCATGGTAAAACTACTGAACAGATTTTAATGAAATTTAATTTGGTATGGTGGTAGTTTGAACCCTGAGCAATTATATAAGCTCCTTTAAAAAAAATTAAATTAAATTGTATGGATAGAAAATTGAAATTTGGAGAGTGTTGATTTATATTGTAGGCATCGTTAAAGAAGGGTTGGTTGGAAATTTAACCACAAGGGTGTAGAAAAGCCGAAGAGGGTGGCCAAGTTTGTATGAGAAATAAAACATTTTTATTAAAATTTACTTAAAAGTTATAACTTGGTATTAGTGCTTTTAAAATAAAATGAAACATGTATTTTGGCGTTTTTCAAAATTCGAACCCTAAGGAGGTGGTAAATTATCAGGGCTGCGATCATAGTCGATGCATAAAAATAAGTATTACATAGGTTAATTTTGATAATTTAAAAAATAAAAAATTGTGATAGTAACTAAAAGCAATGCTTAAGGTAGGTCTCGACCAACCTTAATTTAAGTAATACTTTTTCTTTTCTTAAGCCAGTCTCGTTTATGAATTTCATTTGAGTCATTAGTATAGTTTAAGTAATACATATTCTTAAGCATCAATATATAGTAATAATAAAGTAGGATTGACTTTGAATGTATTAATACGTACATACTTACATCAACCTAATGGAGTTCCCCTCTTTTCTCGGTGGTTGCCGAAAATACCATATAATCGGTTCTTTACTGTTGATTCCGCTACAGTAAACAAATAATGGATACCTATCGGCTATCGGTATCGACATTTGAAATACCGTCTGCAGCTCTATTGTAAAGTGTCATCACCTATGCGTATAATATGAAGTAAAACAAAAAAATAATTTAAAAATTGGAAAATAATAAAGCGACCATAAATGTATATAGTATATCGTTCGGGCGGCTGCGAGGATTCGCGTAAAAGCAGACGACTCGGTGGCGTCGAGCGCGCGTTATCGGCGGTGTGGGCGAGGGCGAAGAATCGTCGGGACTTAATAATAATATATATATATATATATAATATTTTATTTTTAAGGGGACAACAATAAGGGGGATGGCGTGCGTGGAGGGGAGGGTGTCGGCATATAGGTGGTCACGCCATCCCCTCCGCTGCCGCCGCCCATTCGGCCGTCCTCCCGCTCGTCCGCCGGCCGTCGTCGCGTGGCCACGGCGGCACTCGGTGGGAGCTGTCTTATACCGCCAACCCGGCCGGCCGGCCAGCCGTGCCGGCAACCGCGCCAACGTTCGTCATCAGTTCACGGGCCACTCTCGAACCGCGCGGTACTGTTCTTACTCTCGCCGCAGTCTCTCGCTGTGCGTCGGGCGCCACACGACGACGAAACACGTTCGCGAACGGGGTTTATACGCTTACGCCGTTATTACCTGTTAATACGCGTTCGTTCGTATTACAATTTTTTTTTTCGAAGGTTCGAAAGTTCCGTCACGCCAACAATATAAAAATAATAATAGTAATAATAGCAATAGTTATTATCATGACGTCTTGTTCGTTATGACCGCGGAATACGCCTTACGCGATTACCTCTGATCTACATCAATAATAGTATACATTATTATTACAATACTAGTATTCCGTCGAATACAACAAAAATAAAAACTTTCAATATCGGTTTCCGTTTTATTAGTATTGTTGTTGTTATTTTTTATTTATGAAATTTGCGATTGATGTTGTGGTGTGTCGCTCTCTTGGGCCGTACCGAGATTGTTGATATTTAGTACGACGAACGAATACGCCGGCCATATTTGTCGGCATGAAAACCGACAAAGACCGTGTCACAGGTACGTGTCATGTGTTCTACTTAACCTATTACCGGCGAGCCTTTCGTAAATAAAAAAATAAGTCAAAAATACCACGTGTAACAACGGTTTCGTGTCTGTTGGCTCCACGATGTCTGGGGAGCCCGCGACGATCAATTCTCGTCGTTATCGCAGTTAATCGCGTGAGAGGTGTATGTAATATAATAATATCATAATATTACTATGTGTGTATGAGAAAAAACACAAAAATAATTACGTCGTTATCAACTGTCTGTGATAATTTATTTTAGTTTTCGTCGTTTAGTTTTTTTCTTCCTACCGCGATCGGTTTTTGATATAGGTAATGCACAAACGCGCGAATAAACGTATATAAGTAGTAATAATAATTATGGCGTAGCGCGTTTATTTCATATAACATAATGTAACATATACTTAAGAAAGTATTTTAATAGATGGATTGATCCGTATTGGACCCGATTGGACCGAAGATCATTAAAGCCCGTACTTCTGTCGCGAAAGTTCCAATGTATAAAATATCAATCATCGTCAGCATTTGGCGTGTTTGTAAATAGGCCTGTAAACAATACAGAAAATATTATTGAAAACACGTTATTTCGTCAACTTTTAAACGCCTAAACACCTGTACTGTATCACGTATTCACATTGCACGTATCATTCCGCGGCACCTGTAACGATAACAACCTGTTCCAAAATGCCGTTAATCTAACCAATGGCTATGACCTTTCTCTTTCACGGTGGTAATGGATTTTTTTTATTTTGCGATTCCGTATTACACCCATTGTCACTTTTCGAAAGGTCATCTGTCCACCTTGAAACCGTTCGTAGATATCTCATATTGTAAGACGGTTACCGCATATAGGATCATAATAATATTATGTACCTACGATATATAATGTAGGTACCTACGTATAAATATGAATGCACAATTTTTTTTATTTCATCGTTCAAAAAATTCATTGACCATATACAGCGTGACTATAAAATACAATTTAACCTAGAAAAACAGTAATCAATTGAAAACGAAGATAATTTTACATATTATACGCTATATGTGTTTGCATAATCTGTATTTTATGTGCGTAATATTTCAGTATTTGTACAATGAACTATATACCTAATTGTTGAAATCTTATTATGATTTCAGACGTTTGCCATCACGCGCGTGCACCCGCTCGATTAATTCGAAATAACAAGCACTGCATAGTGTGGCAATAGAATACGTTGAAATTGTCTAAACCGCAATTAAACAAATAATAATGTTGTATTACAAAAATAATAGTGGACATGAAAAGCTTAATAAGTTCAATTTTGTTTTATATTCAGTATTATTTTTATTTGAATATTTGTATGTTTGGTTTTCTATTTTAGATAAAAAATATTAATTTTTCGTTATAGCAGTGTGCATTATAATATACAGTATACACAGTAAATTATTGAATTAGAGATATTTGATATTATGATGCTAAATTGCAGTTATTTGTATACTGTTGTCTGTTATTCTCACTATTATAAAACTTACAGATATTTCTTGTGGTTTTTTCAATTTATAAATATTGAATATATTTTACAAATATAAAATAAAGGTTTTACAAAAGGTATTTGAAATTAACTCAAAAAAATTGTTTTTTCCCTTGTACTTATTTCGATTGAATCAAATTCAAAGTTAAATTATATTTCCAAGCCTATAACGTGAATATGTAGGTACCATATTATACCATACCATACAGTATTTAATTAAATATTCATGAAAACCTAATGTTTCGACCATTTGAACTGCTGTAATGACCTCTCAGTAAAATTCAATTCAATAATAACTAATAAGGTATAGGTAGGTATAAAATACACCAATTATTTGTGACCAGTTGAATTAAATTATCTAAACTATTGTTTGTCAGTTATTCGATATTCTAACTTTATATACCTAATATACTTTGTAATCGGAAAATGAAGCAATAATACTCAAACGTATAAGTTTGTAAATTTAGCTCTACAGACATCAGGGTGACAGGGTGTGATCTTAAGACGTTTTCTTAGAACCTTATGTGAATACGTTTATGAAAATAACTATATAATTGAACACATCACTTAAAGAATATAAAAAATATATATGGATTAGCTTTGTGGAATACTAATTACAAACGTTTTTAGACATCATAAAATGAATGACACAAAAGAAAATTATTATCAATGAAGCATAAAATCGCAATGATTGTCACGTGCTGCACTTTTTTCGTTGTCTTCGTATTTCTTTACTCGTGAAGATTGTAAATTTAACTCTAATATTATAAGCCTTTTACGGTAGCCGGTCAATTAAATACAGGTTTCATTTTCACCAGTACGTGTATTGAGTACTATATTGAATAATATACATCCAAAAAATGATTGCTCCGCACAAGTTCAAATAATTAAAAACAACAATTATTATTAATTATACCTACATATAAAGACCTATAGTTAGTAGTTAATTTAAAGTTTCATTAATTTAAAATTTCAGGAGTGCTTAATGTAAATAAAATTTATTACGATTCCGCGAAAAATTATTTAGTCTTTGACCTCTTGATGACTAATCTCTGCATACTGCGGTATTGTTTTTTTAAATTTTACTCCGGTTTAATTATATTATGAGGAATAATAATAATTTTATTAAAGTTTATATACTTAACAAGATTCTTGATCAATTTTTTTTTTAATTTTACAAGTTCATTACATGATTACAAAATATGTAAATACCTATTTATTAAAAATTACAATTCAATAATAGTATATATTGGTTTTTGATATTCTATTGTATTTACTCTTCCTTTAAACAAATTAAATACTGAAATATTTAATAAAATTGAAAATTCTAACTAAAAATTATTGTATTTAAGTACCTACCTACAGTTTATACGCAAAATACGTAAAATGTTCAACCAATTCCCCAGATACAGAAGTTAGAAACAATAGAAAAACAATATATTTTCAGTTATTTGATCTTCAATTGTTTGAAAAAAATGCATTCGTTTTCTTTTATAACAGCAATTACAATTTACGACATATATTTTAATTTGTTTTTTTTTTATATTGATATCTATTTAGAAAAGTGATAAAAATGTAAAAATAAAAAAATATAATTTGTTGATTAAACCCATACATATCGATAATAAATTTGTAAATATGTAAATAATTATTGTTTTTACAATTCACTTTAAGAATACTATAGGTGCTTTAAAGTATATTAAATAATATCATATAATGTTTTTCCATCATACCTAATACAGAAACTGGCGGAAATATGTCTAGTTAAATACGATAGTCATAATTGTATATACCTAATACATATTTAGTTCTAGGGTAACCAGGCGTCTCGTTTAAAATGGGATTGACACTTTTTTGACCATCATGTCTCGTTGTCCCGACAAACTTCGAACAGGACGCTTTTTATCCCGTTTTTAGAAGATGGTCCTGTTTTAATCCCTTTTTTTCCATTTTATTATATTGTACCTATCTTTAAAAGAAATAAATGTATGAAACAAATATAAAACAGTTTTATAACTAAAGTTAAGACCCCCCACACTGCAGCGATGATGGTAAATCATGTCCGGACTTATTTTACCGCCACTGCCACCGAATGTATAATATAGATACTATAGAACATTTTGTTTTTGGAGAGAGATAACAAATGTCCCGATTTTTTATTTTCTTAAAATGGTCACCCTAATTTAGAATAATAAATTGTATGATAGTCGAAAAAATATCCTGTAGGTGGTACCAATATCAGTGAAAGTATTAATCTGTTGTATCCAAGTTTAAATTTCTTATTAAAATGATTTACGCGTAAAGATTTTTAAAACGTATGAAATATTGTTAGAATATACATAATGACTAACATTGAAGTAATATTTTAAGCCTGAATTGCCGGAATAGAAACTTAAAATTATAATTTTAATCAAAACATAGGAAGAATACATTTTTGTATTTTTACTGTTTAAAAAATGATTTAAAAAAATATTAAACCGATATGATTTCAAAATAGTTAAAAATTAATAAATATAATACAAAAAAAATTCCGATAACATGTTGTACAATTTACACTTACAACCCAACTTTAAAGTACCTAAATTATTTTTTAAATAATATAGGTAGGACTTACTGTTATTTACTGCAATGTTTTGATAGGTACATATACCGAATTAAATAAGACCGATGGAATATAAATAATTATAATAATTAAATCGAAGCTAATAAAGATTATAATTAAGTATACGTAATATTGTTATTATCGTAATGCGGCAAATGCGCTGATTAATGTTTTATAGGCACGTGTCCAGCGTCTGATACAATCATATTTGACTAATTGATCCGGCCAATATAATTTTCTTTACCCGTCCGAACATAATATAATTATATATTGACTGAACATAAAAACAAATTAACGATGTGTTTATTGATTTGCAGGTGCTTGATCGACAATGATAAGCGGTGTGCTGTTGATGGTGGCTGTGATATCAGGCATAGTGTGCGGCGAAACGCCGAGACCGTCGGGCGCTAGAGCCGCGTTCAAGGACGCCGGCCAGGCGGAGAGGCACTTGCTGGCCGCGCTGGGCATGAAGCGCCGACCGGTGGTGGACAAGTCTAAAGTGGAGATACCAGCCGCCATGCTGGAGCTTTATAGGATGCAAATGTCGTACGAATTCGACACCACGGCCTTACCGTTGCCGGGACACCATGTCAAGTCCGCGAATACCGCCCGGACGTACTTACATAGAGGTAAGTTCGATTTTAATGTACAAACATACCATAGTATAGTATACTACACGTCATTATCGTTTAGATAGGTTAGGTTAATCGATGTGTTTTCTAAAATACTTACAATAATATGATTTCTTGACAAATAACACTGAAAACCACAAATTGTATTTCATTAAATTCATCTATTCCATCCTTTAACATTAAAATTTCAAATCGTATAAACTAAAAACTCCACAGAACAAATAAACCAGTTATTAACATTTTTTATTTGGTTCAACATTCTATTAAAATACATAACATGTGTAGGTATAACTTGCAATTTTTTCAGTAGTTTGTTTTTTGAATTTTTTGGAGAATTGTCAGGATAACAGTCGTAGATGATTTCAGTATATTTCTACCTGGGTGATCTATTATGACCAACCAAAAATGGAGGAATATATTACCTATATTCTCTTTATACATTTTAGGTTTTTTGATAAACCAGTTTAACGTTTTAAATTTGAAAGCTTAGTTTATTCGTTATAATTTACATTTAAATTGGAGATTCTTCCAATTTAATTACAAATTAATGTAAGAAAATAAGCAACTGTTTCATAAGCGTCTGCCAAAAAAACACACATTTACAGTTATACATATTTAAAAATATTTACTATATGATTACCTATTGTATTATATAGACTTAATTTAATTATTGGAAATGCTTTAAATAGTCAAACGTATATATTATAATATTTAACAACTATTAAAAAATTTAACAATTATTAATGTAAATAATATCGTAAATTTATCATGTTTGAAATATCAAATAAGATACTAAAAAAATTAACTCTAAATCATTATAATAAATAATATAAAAAAAATTAAATTGTCAGAAAATTATTAATTTTCCATGAAATATCATCTCGTTCTCGAACATCTCATTTACTGTTAATAAGGCTTAATATTATTAAAACAATAGTACGCTATAGAAAGTTAAATAAAGGATTAATAACTTTCTTGGCTTATTTTGGAAAATTACATTTAAATTACAAACTAATGCTCATAAATCATAATACTGACCAGTGTGACTGTTTATTAAATTACATGTAACGTTGTATTTCGACATTATGTACTTTGGATTAAAATACTTTTTGGGCGGCCGTATAGTTTTTTGATCCATACAATGAATTGCGAGTTGCAGGCGATTCATTTAAAATATTTAACTAAAATACGGTTTTTCAGTTACCCATCCAACAAAAAATGGCATACATTTTGAGATTTATATCTACAGTTGAATTTTTTTAAGTACTGATAACAATTTTTTTACCTGTAATTCTGGTTTAAATGCGTGCGTAGCGTACCTATCATTTCTGTTAAATTAAGTTGCAGCACATACAGATTACAAATATTTTCGAATTCATAGTAATAAATATCTACAGAAAAGTTTAAATCATACAAACACTTTATGAAGTTGTGATAAAATTTAACAACAAAAAATAAAAATATTTTATATTGATTAAGAAATCTATATGATATTAACGGTCCTTTATCTTCGGTTTTAAATTTATAACAGTTCACGTTGGTGAGTGAAAACTAAATCATATTTACATTTTAAACATTACAATCTTAGCTACAAGTATAGATTTATGTTTAGAATCTTTAGAGGTATGCTTTCCTCAATACTATATCATTTTGCAACGTATGATAGGAAATCTATCCGAATGGCCTGGTTTAATTAACTAAACTTAATGTTTAATATTGATTTTATTTAATATCTGAAAACACTTTTTGATAAATGTATATAATATGTGTACATTTTCAATTTTATATGATATCAGTCTGATATGTGACATGCTATTTTTGACCTAAAAAGTATTCAATATTATAATATAATATGATACCTAATATTATGTGACTCACAATGATACAAATTAAATATAACTAAAACGCTATTGCTTTTATTTGTATGTTTGTAGTTTGTGTCCATGATAAATTAATTATGACATTTATATCTATATATGATTAGGAAGAAAATTAAACTTCATATTATTAGTCAATATTTAAAATAAATATAAAAATTGAAATGTGCTGTGTACATAGAAGTTCAAGTTTACCACTGGGTAAATTATTATTTATTAAAAATAAAAAGGTAACACTTGCTAGTTATTTTACATTTAATTTTAAATTTAATATACCTATTATAATAGATTAGCTGTTATATGTATTTATTCTTTAATCATAAATAAATAATACAATATAAAGTTTAAATAATGACAAAATATATGTTTAAGCATTGAATAGACAAATTACACTTTAAAAATAAACTATCCTAAATTCATAAATCGCTTCGTTATTTAGCAAACTATATTTTAGGTAGCTTTATGTATCATATAAAAAGTCTACAAATAAAAAAATGTTTATGAATACTTGCATTGTATGAGTAGTTAAAAACGTTCGCATTAATTAAATGTTCTCTCTTGTAAATTCGCATTAAAAAAATATATTTAGGATTTTGGAAATATTTTTTTACGTAATTTAAAGAATGTATATTTTTGGGAAAAAAATAATATTTATTACTTCTTTTTTTCGTTGTAGTTTTTTCACTTTTAACTTTTTTAAAGACAGTATACATTTTAAATCACATATTCCTAAGCAGAATATTTTTCTAAGAATTACAATATATATAAACAGAATTTAAAACGAGTAGGTACCTACGTAATTAATTAATTATTAGTGTTTAAAATTTAGATTAGTGGATTGGTAGACATACGCTGTCATTCAATAAGTAAGCAAATACGCAATTAAAATGACAAATATATTGAGAAAAAAAAATATCTTAAAAATGTTGCTTTGTAAGTATTTAAAGTTATGTAAAAATAAATTCAAAAAAACGTTTATACATATCGAGAAAAAGAATGTTTATTTTTAAAAGAATCACCTTGTGTAATATAATAGTTATAATGCTATAATATTTTGTAATACACTTAACCTAAAAGTGCACTTTTAATACACTTCATGTTTATAAATAAGATACAAATTATTTTATAACATAATTGTAAGTACTTCGCAATATTTCATTATCTGCCAAATTAAAAGTTGACATAATACGATTTGAATTAGGTTTAAAATAAAAAAATGATGGCAATAAATATTATATTTACTAATCAGCGCTATCACCTAAGCCCAAGGTCGTAATGTTTGTCCAACATTGATGAATAAAACATTGTTTTATAAATGTATGTAATTAATATCGTCAAAATATGTAGGTAGTTTAACAATACTATAGTTAGAATAGTATTTTGACAAAATTATACTGACAGCCTACCTATATAATAGGTACATTGGTTGTTATTAGCGTGAGCAGATCTTGAATATAATATGAGAAGATACGTATATTATGTAATTTATTATACATAGATTACATAGGTTATGTACTTATGTATTGTTTTAAGTTATAACGAAAGTAAATAGTGCAGCTATATGTCCGCTGTATAATATAACACATGTAGACGACAATATTTAAGCTAAATAACTATTGCGATTGTAATATAACTGTATTTATAACGAGCAGGAGTCCAAATCATTGATTAGACATTAACATGCAAGCGGCTAGAAATAGAAGGCTATTGACACGCACGTAATGGTGGGAAAATGTATGCAAACACGCGAAATCCCTCCGAAAAACAGGACAAAAATAATTGGGTCGAAGTATTGGAACTACTTCAATATGTCGATAGTAATTTTCCAAATTTCAAAAATTTAATTTATTTAACAGAAATATAGTTCCATAATTTTATGTAGATAAGAAAATTAATCTAGTTAAATGTGCATTGTACCTATTCAAAAAATTTTAACATTAAAAAAAAATCCTATTCATGGCTGCTCATGAACTTAAATATTTTTCACCAGTAACATTTATGGAATTGTAAAATGTATAATGAATCATTCATTGTACCTACCTACCTTATAAAAAAATGTAATTTTTCGATACGGAATGAATTCATAATACCTAACCAAGGTTATACAATTTCTAATTGTTTTCATGCTAGAAGAATATAGTTGGCTCTTTTATTTAGAAACTATTTGGAAACTACGTGCGTATTTTAGTTGTTATTTTAGAGTAATAAATTAGTAACAATTTATACATAATAAATTTGGTAAAATATAATACTGGCTTAGGTCAGTTAGCGAATGATGACGAAACCGTTCAACAGCAATATCTAATACTTATTAAATTCCATACATATTTGAATTATGAGTCATATTCCTACCTAAAAATGCTAAATGATGTTTTGTTACTATTAATAAATAATTCTGCCGAGGGACAACTAATTAATATTGAAATTTTAAATTTTATTCCACAGCCATATTTAACCTATATATTATAATATTTATTTGTTAACATTAATATATTGAATAACTATAGGTATTTTATTAAATAACAAACAATACAATTGGAGTTAATTTTAAAATTTGAATTAGTGGTGTTATAAATTAAATATTGTAATTTGTAGTATAATGTTTTTAGTTAATTTTAGTTGTTAATGTGTGAAATAGTTTATGTGATCACGTTTTATTTATTTAATTTATCAAACAAAGTTATGAAAAATATTTTTTATATTCATATTATTGTGTACCTACTTCAATTATTATTATTAATTTAAAATATGTATTTTTACAAGTTCTGCTTAAATGATCACTGTATAGTAATATTAAATATACTATAACACTATCGGCGTAATTAATTAATCTTTTTTTTTTTTTAAGCTTCACTAACACATTTTGTCATCTAAACTTAATGATAAGTTATGAATACATTTTAACATAATAATCTAATTAACATCTAAAATCGAATTATATCTTAAATGTATAATATCACGAGATGCTGTCAATGGGTGACTTCATGTCAATAACCCCCCATCCAATTTACTCATTGTATAACATGTAAATTCAGATTGTAAATATACAATTTTGTTCAATTAAAAAAAAATGTATTTAGATAAACCATCTTGGTTTTCTATTATTTTCATATTATCGGTAAATTATATTAACAGGTACGCTTGGCTATATTATTATGTTTTTACTACGACATCATAAAAATTCGATCGACATAGTTTGATGTGATTAGTAGTGATTCTAGATATACCTAAGATACTTCTAAATTAATTTAAACAACTATGATATGTATATCTTCAGGAATTATAAAAAATGTATGTATGTCTATACTTTGTTTAATTGTTTATAGACTAATTTGCTCTCAGAACCACATGACGTGAATGTTATTTAGAATTATTGTGGTATCATTTTGTTTTGGCATAATTGTGAATTGTGATGTATTCTATTAGCAGTCAGATCAGAAAAGTGTCTTAACCGGTTTTGTTAAATTATCAAAATATGCTTATTTTATTTTTATTTTTTAATAAGGACCACGGAACTGTACAATCGATTTTAGATAAATTAATGAAAAAAATAAAATAAACTTTCGAAATAACTTAATCGAGTGTAGAGCCGACGTGTTTAAATTTCACCTAAAATGAATTATTGTCCTTGTAGTCTGAGTCGCGTGACTTTTATAATATTCTATAACATATATTATATCTATACCTACATAATATTACATGTGGTTTTAACCGTACAACATTGAATTATATACCTAGTTCAAACATAATTAAATTTGCAAAAAAAGGATTTTGACCATTAAACATCCGCAAATATATTAACTAATCGGAAGTTACAGATTAAATGTATAATATAAAATACCTACAGAGATAGGTATACGAATTGACAGAATATTGAATAAGACATGCCTTCGGTACGCCTTGTTCAGTATTATTCGGCCAATTTGAAATTTAAAGGTTCAACAATTTCACGAAGAGGTATTATTGTTTTTCGAATTAGTATTGTTCGTTCGATGAGATTTCTGATCACAGATCGACTATGGATCATTTTTGTAAATTTGTACATGGGCAAATTTTATTTATGTACCACCATGGAATATATTATATTGCGCTAGTATTGATTTTTTTTGTCGTCTTGTGTCGTAAATAACTTAAACTGCACGAGGGTTATCCGTTGTACTCACACGTTATCGGGCAAAGTAAATTATCTTATTAAGTGGGATACAAATTCTTAAGTCCAACCTGCGTATTTTTTCAACGTACGAAACAGTTATAATTGTTATAAGGAAAATTACGTTATTGATCTACTCGATCCGGTATCACAGTGTCCGAAAAGTATAGATCGAAGAAATACCATCTTCGGTATCCTTAATAGTACCTACTTGTAAGTTATGCTTATTTAAATTTGTATGGTAATTAATTGCTCAATGTTTATATACACAGATCCAAGCTGTATTGTTTTTATTTATTTATGATTGTTTTTTTTCATGTCGTTAACTAACGAATACCTAATGATAGTAAAACAATAAAAAATCATTAGGTACGTGACTACTGAATACTTATATTTACTGATGTACAATAGTAATTTTATTATAAATTGAAAAGTATAAATTAAGAAACATTATATTATATTATTGGTTAAATTTTAATTTTTTAGAACTATTGAATACTTGATTAACAATTACTATAACCGAGTTGTTAGCAAACATTTTATACTTTAATTGACTTAACAAATTATCATAAAGTGGTATTTGCCTAAATAACAGTATAGACCTAATTATATATGAATTAGCTTTTATAGTTAATATTTTCTTGTTTAAATTCTGTTAATTTTAAAATTTTTTTTTATTATGTTTTTTTCTGGATATTGGTTATGAATAGCTGCTTTCAATACGTTGTGTAACATTTCTCGGATACTGAGGTTTTTATATCATAATATGCATTTTTTTCTTAAGATTCTTATTTTATCGTTCAAAATTTAATTAACTATTTTTAGTATTCACTATTTTGTATTAAATTATATAACCATTTTGTAATTGTATTAAATTATTTAATTTGATTAATAACATATGTTATAATTGCATATGCATATTAAAGTAGCATTTCTGTATTATTTATTTAAATTATATTAAGTGTATGAATGTATAGCTCAGAAAATAAATATTATTATATTTGGTGGTTTTAAATATTGAATGTGTTATTAAAAATATCAATTAACTGACTTTTATAAAATTAAGTAATTGGCTCAGTACTATTTTATTATAACTACCTGTAAGATATATAAAATAATTAAAAACTAAATTATTTACATAATTAACTCGATACAATTACCACCCATTTAGATTAAATTATAATCACGCCAAGGTAATAATAAACATAGTTAACATTACATTTGTGACTACTTATGGGTTGTGTCTATTTGTTACTTTAAATAATATATGTATAGATTTTAAACATTTATAAATTAACTTAAAAATATCATATGACATGCTTATTTTTGAAGAAAATATTCAATATTTCTTACATTGTTAATTGTATGAACCGTATCTTTTATATCCCATAAATCCCATACACTAGACATAAAACACTATCTAATCACAGTGCCCCAGTTTGTAGAATAATGGCGTAATTCGGTCAAAATGGTTGTTTGAAGAAGAGTACATATACATTCATGTTAAAAATGTATTTCAAGGGACAATAGACAATAGTAGTTTCATGGAATTTGGAGGGATATAATCAAAAACTATTTTGCGTTTCAAATAATATTTCTGATCTGTTGATTCAGTTTAAAATTTTAAAACTGAAAATAAATACGTAAAATATTTCTAGAGTCTATAATAATATATAGGTAGCCGGTAGGTAATGTACTTGAGTATACGATTCACGATAACGAAACTATTCATGTTTTATTGAATTTTGTATAATAGCACTTGTTGTATGACTGAACTCGTTGTCGGTTTGGATTGTCATCTCTATAAATTGGATGAAAAATCGGATTACTACAAAAAAATCTACACATTTAAATGGGCGTGGTGACTATGAATTGTTGTATTTAAAGCACGTAATATTATATATACCTATATAACTAGGTTAATATTCACTCACTCTTCACCATTTACCAATGCATATTTAAGCTGTATAACCCGACTTCGCCCGGGAAAAAATTAACAAATATAAAATTACGGTGATATATGTGTATCTTGGTTTTAGCGTGCCTCAATAATTCACACGAATATAATCGGTGTCGGTGTACCCCGTGTTTTAAACTAATTCGACCGAGATGCAAAACTGCCTGTCGGGGTTGATATACCACTTTGTATCTTTGAGCATGATTTATACTATACTCTCTAAACATTTTTGATATCTTTAATAACAATCCTTGAAATTTTTCTAAAAATAGGTCAGTTAATTTTTGAGTATATAAGCACACATATATATTTATTTTTTTATATTATATAGATTATATAAAAGTATCTTTTATTTCTGTAACCAATCAAAACTATAATATACACAAAAAAATATTCGATTTTTGTGATCTACAACAACATTCATGTGTGAACCATTCTTTAACAATCACACTAAACTTATGTTATTCTTTGTTATAAATGTGATGATATAGTGATTTTTGGTTTAGCATCATCTGACTGTTTCGAAGCATCACGTAAGTCACCGCCGCGCTGACATTAATATTGTCGTTATCTTGCTAGATTAGTTCGAAATTTTTGAAATCCAAACTTTTTATGTACGGACGTACGGTGCAATGTACATAATATGCAAGCAAATGCATTAATTAAACGTAAAGTCTTAATATAAAATGTTATTATAATTGAGTGACTTAGGTAACTTAAAAAAAACATATTGTACCCTGTTACTCTTTTTATATACTTACATGTATAAAACAACTATAGTTGTTTATATTTCATTAAGTTGAAAAGATTGTCCGTCTATAGATCAGTTGTGTGATATGTTCGGTACAATAAGGTCGAATAATTTGAAAATAAAAAACAATTTGATAAAAACACGTATAGGTAATATGTATCAAGCGACGCTATCATAATGGCTTTGCAAATTAATCGAACGTAATAGTATAGTAGCAAATACAAGCTAATATGATTATAAATTTGAATATTATAATACATTATAACAAATATTACTTATAATTAATGAAACGATAACGAAATCACAAACTAGATAGGTATTGTGGGTATATAATAGTTACAGGACGATTACAATACAAAATCAAGCTTAGTAACTTGATCGATAAAATCAGTAAATCCTAATCATGTATATATTTTCAAGGGATTTCCCTATCATTTCACTCTCTTAGTATATCAAACAGTAAAGATCATTAATTTAGAAATTGATTTTATGGAAAACTTCTAGTTAGTAGCTATATTAGATTCGTTAATGTGAATTATAAAAGCATATGTATAGTAGGTAATAGGTATATATTATTATGTTTCTATTGTTCTGATGAAATTAAAAATTACTAAATATAAAATATACATATTTACTGCATTATGTGCAATAATAATTAAATAACCTACAACGATTTTACAATTTAACAGCTTTAAAGGTTTTTCGAATAGTATTGTTTTCCTTGACTTCCAAAATACACATTACTTTAATATGTATTTCAAATTTATTTATAAGCTTATTATAGTTATTTTTCAAATATGATTAGTGATTACAAATTTACATACTATATGTAAATTAAATGAAAAATTATTTTTACTTTCCCGTTTTAAAATATGATTGGAATCTTGGTATTATTTATCGCCTTGTAATAGTCAAGTCGTTAAGACGTATATCGTCGTTATTATAGCAAGTTCATATGGTAATGTTCAAAGACTATAACTAATTAAATTTTATGGAGAGGGATTTTTTTGTATTTTATAGCGAGTAATAAATACAATTATATTCAGAAAATTTGTTTTTTGTACTGTAACCTAAAATTTGATTAAAAAATTAAATGTTTATGTATTACAATGATTACATAAAACTATATTGACTTAATTAGTATCCATATAAGTACTATAGGTAATAGGTTTACACTAATCGTATAATGTACATAGATGCACTGTATACCTACATAGAAGGTATGAGCAGAAAAATGATTTCCGTATTGCGTTGTTAGCTTTCATAGCAAAACCAATTGAGAGATAATTATATTGGAATAAATTAAAAATACACATTATTAATTAATATTAACCCGTTGTCCCGTCATAAAAACACATTCCGTTTCGACGTGATTGAATAATCGTAAATGAATTACCAACTTATGAGCTATGACACTGCGATTATTATATTATTACATACAGAGTGTTTTTAAATGTATACCTATACATTCATTTACAGTGCATTTTTGTAAATTAAAAATTTTTTTTTTATTAATATGATTTATTATATTATATAACATGAGTTTTCGAAACGTATAGCAGTATTAGTATAGCAATAGATGACCAGTGAATTTTCACTCTCTATTATAGGTACTTTATACATTATTATAAACCCCGCTGGTCCTCTAAACGATTATAAATATTAAGTCGATCTTCTCATTCCATAACTGCGAAACAATAATAATATATAAAATACGGGTTTCAACTAGTTAAAATGTTTTTTTCTGAACTTTTGAACTTGAATAGTTATATAGTTAATGTATCGGTACACAGTATATAAACCAATGATTTTATATTATGAAATCAGTGGTAATATTCTTACTGACTTAAATAATGCATCGTAATGACTTAGCCAGTGGCGCAAATAAGGGCTGGGGGAGGGGCTTAGCCCCCTCAAAATATAATAGTATACCATTCTTAAAGTATGTACCCACAAATTATAATTTAAAAAAAAATGTATAGGGGCTTGAGCCCCCACCCCCCCCCCCCTAAACATTTTTCCTATTTGCGCCACTGTGACTTAGTTATTACCAATTAAATTAAAAAACAATACCTACGTCAAGCTAAAATCATGTTTGTAAATATATTTAATTGAACTTAAAACTATAGGTACCTAATTTTGTAATTATTAATTACCTATATCACTCGACGTCATTATACTTATATGCATATTATAATACCGTGTTTCGTTTTTCAGAGTCCGAACCGAAAAAGCCAAAGTGCCGCAAGTACAGGTTGCAGTTCGCAGTCGATCCGTTGCCGGAGGGCGAATGGCTGACCGCGGCCGAGCTGAGGCTTACGCCGTCGCGGCACCGGCCTGCTGGACATCCAGGCCGCGTTCAAGTACTCGTGCACGACATTGTGCAGCCGGGCGTCCGGGGTGTGTCGAAACCAGTGCTCCGGTTACTCGACTCACAGTACGTGGACCTGCCAGACGCGCTGACGATGGCGGGACATGACGATGAGGTGTCAGTCACGCTGGACGTGACCCCTGCGCTGGAACGGTGGTCACAGCACGGCGGCCGGTGGTCAGCCGGCAATCACGGGCTGCTCATCGAGACACTCACCGACGGCGCTGACGTCCGAGCTCCGATACCCGACACGTTTGAGTTGCGGGCCGCCGACAGGCCTGCGCTGCTCGTGTACTCGGACGACGGCAAGAATAGCCGTCCCGTCGGCCCGCCGCGGCGGAAACGTTCGCCGGGAGCAGGCCAACAGCAACAGGGCAGGGGTGGTGGCAAGCGGCGGAAGGACGGCGGTGGTCGGGATATCTGTCAGAGGCATCCGCTCTACGTGGATTTCACCGACGTCGGTTGGGACGATTGGATCGTCGCGCCGCCCGGTTACGACGCATACTACTGCCACGGTGACTGTCCGTTTCCGGTCGCCGAACACCTCAACTCCACCAACCACGCCATCGTCCAGACATTGGTCAACTCCATGAACCCCACCGCCGTGCCCAAAGCGTGTTGTGTTCCCACTCAGTTGGCGTCCATATCTATGCTGTACCTGGACGAGGACAACAAAGTGGTGCTCAAAAACTACCAGGACATGCAAGTGCTCGGGTGCGGGTGCAGGTAGGCCTCGGCCTAGACCCATCACACACTCACATACACACACACACACACATACACAAACATACCCATACACACAAACACATAGCGTCGCCCAAAGATATTATTATTATTATTATTATTATTACTAGTTATTATTATTAATATATATAGGTATATATTTACGTATATATATTATTATTATTATTATTATTATTATTATTATTACTATTTTACTATTGTGCATTTCTCCAACGAGGTTGTTTGCCCGTTTAACGAATTTTCTTTTTGATAAAAATGATGTCTTTCGCGGAATTTATTGTTGTACGTGGTAGGGAGGTACTTATAAATTATACCTTTTCGTCGACGACCAATACCTACTGCAGATGACGGGTTCATATAAAGACTGGTAACGATCTTTATAATATTATGTGTTATACGTACAGAAACACATCGACGGTATATCCTCTTTAGACGGGTATAATATGTTATTACGTAATATCACAGTTATATTAATTATTAGGTAATATTAAGTATAGTCTTCGACCACCACCACATACAAACATAGAACGAGATCCCCAACAAAATCGATAAACATTACTTACCTACTACCTATATCTACCTAAATTTACGTAATTTCAACGTTAAAACGGCTTAAGATTAATTTTATTGGATACAATATGTTGTAAACGTAGTAATAATAATTGTGTAGTATTATATTATTATGCCAACGTTATGGACGTGACGAGAATTTGTTATTTAACATATAGGTACCGTTAACTTTTCCGTAATATAATATTATTACGTTCAGTCGAAATGGCAAACAAATGTATCTTTTCTGTTATTTAGTTCTAAACGCGTATTGCCAGAATAATAAATTAAAACATTACCGAAATTCGTTAAATTTGTGATGATGTCTCTTATTATGATATAGGTATATCTTGTTCATCGAGTTTAGCAATCGATTTTTTTTGTTTTTAATGTTGTCTGAGATTGTCATATATTTTCCCCGTCCCTTCGCAATTGACCCCATCGCAACCAATGTATTCGTTCACCGTAAATTCATCACCACACTTACCGAACCCAAATTTATATGATATTAAAGTATTGTGTCCCATTTTTTTTTTTTTACTTATTTATTATTTTATAGCTTTTGTACGCCAACCAGTGAATATAGTATATTATATAATATATTATATATTGTTTTAAACATCATGCTCATATACTAGTCTTTTTATTTATAAATTACGTATTTTTCACCCCCAAAATCAAAACCGACCAAAATATTACTTTACACAGTTGTTATATTATATAATATTATATATTATACCTGTATTTTTGTTTGTTTATTTATTTTATTAAATTTTGACTTGCCTCAATATGTTACCATAATATTATTGTCCATGTAGATTTAGATCCGTTTTTTTATTTATTGAGTTATGAGTAAAATAGAATACAATTATTGAAGAAAAGAAAAATTCCAAAATGTCTATTTCATACTTCATAAAGAGTATCCTATTTTTATTTAAATATATTATATTGTACATATATTTTTGTAAATAATAAATTTTTGTGTTAAATGAATCATTTGCAGTTAGTTATTTTGTAAATTTAAATGTTCCATATACCTTATACACCTTTCACAATTGAAATGTATAGTATCATTCTGTCACAATTATATTTTGTGTGTCTTGATAAAGATTTTGTATTATGATTATATGCATAATATTATACCAACAGAAAAATTTTATAATTTTTAATTTATATCTTATGTCATTTTAATCAATATAATAGAATTATAGAAAATAGTTTAAATTAATAGTTATGTACATGTAAATAAAAGTATTTTTAATCTTATAGTTGAGTTTATTACAGGGTGGTCCATTCAACTTACTAAATGGCCAGTTTCCAGCACTTCAAAGTCACGCTGGGTGGAACATTCTTGTGATATTTTAGATTCTGAAAACAGTGATGAATATATTGGTTGTACAATGATAAGTATTGTTTTTTTTTGTTTTTCATCACATTTATGAGTAGGTAGTGACAAGACTTCGATTTTAAACTTTAAGGGTAGTTTACAGTAGTAAATTGGATATAGTTAGTTTTTGAGATTTGCCAGTAATTTTCAAAATAATTGAGAAAAACTAAAAAAGTAATCAGAAAATCTTGAATATTAATATTATATATTTTTAGTTATTGACAAAAATTAAAATTGATATTATATTTTGTTGTTATTCAAAAATTATTATAACTGTAGGGACTAGAGAATTTATATTTTCACCAAATATTTATATTAGCACCTTATATAGACATAATATAATTTTCAAAATATTTTAGTTATTTTTGTGCAACACAAACATTTAAATCTTTCAACTTTTTTTTTGATTTTTGTATGATACTATTTTTGTTGGTGAGTATAAAAGCTTTCAATTTTAATTCAAGGTTTCTCATAAGTTGTTCTTAACGAAATACATAGTTAATTAAAATTTGTCTTATAAGTTTAAAATGAACATAATTTTAAAAATTATCACGGAAAATTGCAAATTAGTTTATAGTAAAAACGTATTCAATTTTCAATTTTTACAGCTAATGCTTGATAATCTCATACATTATCAAAAGTTGTTCTTACAGAAACCTAAAAATTTTTAAAATTCATAAGCACAATATTTTTTTTTTAAATTTGTATATGTTAAAATGGTGACAAAATATGTATACTTATAGTTGTATTAGATAGTGTAGATATTATAGATAGTGTAAAATATAGGCTGTATTCAATAATTTATGATAAATTAATTTATATTTAATTTGAGTAGATAAATAACTCGATTGATTAGAAATACAAAACATGATAAATGATAATTGTATGAAAATAATTATCTTAATCCATTTTAGCAGCTGTTTTTTAGGCATAGGTATAATGTTTTATACTTATATACATTATGCCTACCTATGCTATTCGAGGCTCGAATTGTATATAATATATACATTTTATGAAGCACATATTAATAATAACGTAATGGACAAACACGTATACCTACTTATATAGTTTAAACAACTATTAACCAATAGTTATATATTATAATGTATTATAATGTATTCTTCACGATTATGACAGCTGCAGACGATCGAATGTGATATTGATTTATCGGATGTCCGACCCGTCCGAAACTGGTTTATCAGTCGTTGCCAATTTATTTAATTTACATAGATAGGTATGGTTATGATATAAGTTTATAACTTTTAACTACCAACACAAAGTTTGAGATAATATTAATTGAAGTAAGAAATTTACTAATGTCAACGTTATATCTTGCATAGTTATTACTAATTTACTAATATATAGTACTTATATATTTATATATAATATCTCTATAAATATATATATATTATATATATAAATAATATGTGTATAAAAAAAACATTAAACATTGAATTCAAATTCACTAAAATTCTGTAAAATATTTTTACATTAAATGTAGGTCCCTAATCTACGCAGAAAATACCCAAGATAAGGTAAGTGTTGATAAAGTTCCTATATAATATAAGCAAGGAATATTTCATTTGCGTCAAGTTAAAAAAAATTAATTTAGATTATCTATACAACATAGATAATGAACTATAATGTTTTTTCAACACTATAATATTTGTATTAAGACGTCTTATTATTACTCTAAACTGATTATTTCCTTTGTGCAAATTATAAATTTGCAAACAATTTAACTAGCCTTTAGAATTTTAATAAGAGATAGTCCGACGACATAATATGATATGATATTATATAATTATCTTGTTATATACCGTGTAAGGCCACTTGAGTGCACGCTTCGGTGATCGAAATTGTTGTTGTTTATTAAATGTAAGTTCAAAACTTTTAATCAATAAAAGTGTGAAAAGTATAAAATGCAAAGAGGTGTTTTATAGATGTTGGCTATATTTTTATATAAACTTAAGTCCAAAGTTAGTTATGCTTGTCAGTGGCGTATATACGAATTATATTCACTATGGGCCAATTTATCAGTTAACACTAGACGAGCATAGCACGACTAACATGGCCTAATTATACATTTTTTAGGGAACCGGGTGGTTATAATTATGACATTAAATACAGTACAAATATAAATTGCGCAATTCAATTTTATAATTACTATGTAAAATTAATCTTTTGGTTCTTTTTAAACAAATATTGACAGTGTCATTTATATATTTTAATGTTATCTTACTATGAATTTAACATTAAAGTCAATAAGTCATCAAAGCAAGTACTGACAATATAACATTTCCTTGTTGGTTCCTTAAAAACGATTTTAATCAACCGGCTAAGTTAGCAAGTTAGCCGCTAACTTAATCATGGTGAAAAACTGTAAATAGTGTAAATATACATGCAATGGTTTGATTGAACCTGCAATTTCACTATGGGCCCTGGCCTAGGGGGCATCCCCCCTATATACGCCACTGATGCTTGTGGTACATAAGAAGAAAAATTTACGCTTAAAAAGTGTGATAAACTACTAAAAGTGTTTTATTTTATTGAAAATGTTGAGCTTGTTCTGAAAACATAATCCATAGATAACATAACCATTAGCTTGACAATGATAAATTGGAAATTATTTGTTTTGATTTGAAAAAAACTGTTAGAAATTGACATTTTTTGTTAGTACAAAATATATGATTATCATTTTAGAACCTTAACAAATAATTGTAATAAGTAATAAATAATTTCTATAAGTAAGTTAATTTTATACCTATAACAAATTACATGTAGGTACCTGCAGGAAGGCTAAAGAAATGCCATAAATTATATAATATCTCTGTTATGCGTATTAAATCTCAAAACCAATTCTTAACTCTCTATAACAGTCTTTTATGTTGATTTTCCCACGAGAATACGTAAATTCGAAGCGTTCGAGGCCCTATAGTTCATGCACATTCTTTTAATAATATAAGTAGGTATATCATACAAAGAATAACAGTGAACCATATAGAAAAGTCATACAACAAGAAAAACATTAAAACACAATGGATTGGATTAATGAAGTGAGTCAGTGTATAGTTGTAGTTGTATTTACATTTATATATATATATATATACTGAAAAGAGGTAAGAAGAATCGTGGATTACAATATCAATATAAATAAAATTACTCTGTAGGCAATTCTACTTCGGAAGTTGCGTTCAACAACTTTAAAACATTATAACTATACAAAGTTTTTATTACTGCATGTTCATTGTTCAATCAATATGTGTTTTTAAATATTTATTATATATTATATATAAGTACCCAACAAATTATTTACATGGGTAAAATATGTCATATCTTATTACATAATATGATTTTGAATTAGTATTTAATATATATATATATATGGTTATCTACAATAATCACTCAGATAAACTCATCTCTATTATACATTAGTTAATCTAATAATTTTCCTTTATTTTTTTTTTTTTTTACGCGTACCTATTATTTAAAAATATATTTTTTTCTATGAAAGTCTTATGCAACTAATTAAAATTTCTTTTTAAAAATTAAAATATTTTTATTAATTAAATCTCTTATAGTATAGCTATTGGACATTGAAAATTTTATTTTGGGCTGAGTATAGTGAATGTAATGTTTCTATAATATATTATATAATAATTGTAATTAATGTAATTATAACGTATCAATGGATCACCGTGTTTTAAAATGTGGAGTAATAATGTTCAAAGTCCAATATTGTACAATACCATTTAAAAATAAAGAGTCACCCATATTTTAAAATATTTTTCAGGTGCGTGAAAATTTCACATTTGTCTGTAGGTATGAACCAGTGCAACCCATCCAATGCCCTGTATTAGAAAGATTTTTTTAACTCAACAATTTTTTTAGAAAAAATAACTTGTTATTAGAAACATTATTGTTTTTATTCATTCTAAAATATATACATTTTAATAATCTGTGAAAAAAATATCCTTATTGATAATAAACAAAATAAAAAGATCTCCCTAAAATTGAGGTTGCCCATGACCTATATTGAAAATTTGTTAAGTGAGCCGTTTTGTCAAAAAGGTTGGGAATTATATAGTGATAGGGGAACATGTGGCAAAGTGGGGACATCGTAATCTCTATTTATTTAATGTATAAAATTGATAAAATTATTAGATCTGTAGGTTCATTGATCGTGAGATTGTTTGATATAAGTTTTGAGTCAGACTATCGATTATTTTGGAATTAATCGATGAAAAACTTTACATTATAATATGCCTATTTTCATTTACTTGATAATAGAATATTGTACTTATATAGTTTGTAATATATATAATATTCAACTAGCTAATCCCCGGCATTTCTTTGCCCGTAAAAAATTACAACTCTTAAAAACATTGTGATTGTTCAACTCCTCTTATGTGAAACTCGCTGCAGTAAGTGCAACTCAGCCACCCTGGTAGGCATTCGACTACGTAGACTTTACAGGAAGTAGACAATCCACCTGCGGTTAGATTATTATTTATTATGTTTATCATAGTTTTTGGATGCCTCAGCCAAAAATTTTGATTGCGCCACTGATGCTATAGTATTGTGTTGTAACTTAAATTAAGTAAAGAACTAAATGAATATACTAATTAGGTATAACGGTCAGGCCCGCAATCTTTTCAGATGTAGTTTTAATTTATATTATTCTATTAATACATGCAAATTATATGGTCATATATAGACGGCGGATTATTTGCATGCAAATATGCAGCATAATATACAGAAATATGTATAGACTATGTTAAAATATGCACTAAGAATTAAATTTAAAAACTATATAAAAAAAACTATGATGATGAAATTTATTAACAAAATATAACTCATATATATAGACATATCGTCACCGCATACGATCTACATTAAATCTATACTGCGTTATATGATACGATTAAATTTAGGTATTCTTTATTAAAAATATATTACTAAAAAATAAAATGTTTTAATTTACAGTAAGTACAGCCAACATGTTTGCAACATTTTAAATAATATTATTATATAGTTTACTAATAAAATTCCCGAAGGGGCATAGTATGACCTTAATTGTTATGAGTTCAACTACCAAATACCAATATTTGTATGAATGTATGATATCAAGCAGGGATGGCATGGCCCATGGGGCACCGGGAAGTTCCTGGTGGCCTGACCTATTGGAACTTGCTATTGGTCTAACGGATGCATGACATTATTTTTATAAAATAATTAGTGTTTCTTTATACTAAAAAAAATAAACTTACTATTATTAATCGTAAGCAATACTACAAGAGGAAAATTCTAATTGTATAAGCTATATTATACAGGGTGATTCATTAAGCGTAAAACACTCATTATCTCAAAGAGTATTAATGTTTTGAAAATATTTTTTATGTAGTTAAAAAAACAACTTATTATTAAAAAATCATCTTTTTAAATATTTTTATCCTTATATTTTTTTAAGTTTTTTATTTTTTTGAATGGCAGCATAGAGTTTTAATTAAATTTTCCAAAGCAGAATATTTTCCTAAGTATTTTGATACATTAAAATCGAATTTAGGACGAGTAGCTTATGAGTTATAAGCTTTCAAAGTTTAGACAAGCGGAGTAGTGGACAAAAATTTTGCGGGGTAACCCCATATCAATCCACTCCGCCCATCTAAACATTAAATACTTATAACTCATAAACTACTCGCCCTAAATTCGAATTTTATGAATTAAAATACTTAGAAAAATATTTTGCTTTGAAATATGAAATTAAAACTATATGTTCTCATTCAAAAAAGTAAAAAAATTATAAGGATAAAAAATATTTAAAAATATAACTTTTTATAAAAACATTGTTTTTTTAACAACTTGAAACTATGTAAAAAAATATTTTGAAAAACATAAATACCTTTTGATATAATGAGTGTTTTACTCTTAATGAATCACCCTGTATAGTAGGTATACCTAGTTGTTTTGGAGTTTTGTACTGTCGAAGAATTTTGTGGTAACCAGTGAGCACTAGGTGATTATGTATTTAAATGCGCTTAATACAATAAGTTATTACTACTACCTATTTATTATTATTGCATACCTATTATATGCTTCGTCTGATTCGTCCGTGAGAATGTGACTACTTTCTGGGTCCCTCTCTAAATTTTTTCATACTCCAGTTTTTTTTATATGAAAGACTTTTCGGTCGGATCAAAACCCGAATTTTCATTTTACTTTAAATAATGTTAGAAAGATGAGTTTGAAAAATAACAAATATTGCGCATTTATTTATTTATTTATTCAAATGCATATTTTCACTTCTATAATTATAATTATAAATAATTAATAACGGATCCTACCTCAAAAATGTTGTCTTCTTTTAAATAAAAAAAAATGGACGAAAACAAACTATTTTACAGGGGTTGCAATACGATCAGTACCTTTTTAGCAGGGATGGAAAACGTTTTTAATTTTTTTGTTTTAATTTTAGTTTATTGATTTGAAAAATAT
>NC_042495.1:43793227-43793401 GCF_005508785.2 Acyrthosiphon pisum | reverse complement strand
TGTTTTTGTTTAACGTTTTTAAACGTTTTTGATTAATGTTTTTAAAAACGTTTTTTTTCTATATTTTTTTACTAACGTTTTTAAAAACATTATTTTCCTATTCTTTCCAAATGACATTTTTGATAGTATTTTTTTTTTTTATATCTATATTATATTCTTATAACTTATAACTTT
>NC_042495.1:43792219-43793127 GCF_005508785.2 Acyrthosiphon pisum | reverse complement strand
GACCATAGAGAAAAAGCAAACAATGCGCTGACACCTTCATAAATAATATTATGACATGTGGCATAATATGTAAATATTTTTATTCAATATTAATAAGTATGACGTCGTAGAAATCACCTAAAATTAATAATTAGTACAGGTATAAAGTTATAAATGGTTGTTTTTGTAAAGAATATAATTATTAATAATTTGTCACTTCTTCAGTGACAATCAATCGATGTAGGTGATTTTTATTATCCGAACAATTACTGATTAATTGTGTAAATAAATTAGATTAAATTGTCTACAAATTCGAAACTTTGTTTCAAACAAAGTTCAACAAACTCAATTGTATCAATGAACACAAAAAATCATAAATAAATACGTACCTATAGATAGGTAGGTACTATCAAAAGCATAGATAAAGATAAAATATGGACTTTTTTAAAAATATTTTTAATTTTTTGTTAGATAATATAATTAATTTTAATTTATATTCTATATTATACTGTTCGCTGTCCAGTTTACAAGATAATTTTGTTAATATGTCCCTGCTTATATTATAGTGTATTATCATGCTAATTAATGTTTCGTCAGAGTTTGGTAAACTGCAGTCACAAATTAATAAATATGACAATATAATAAAATATTATACTATAGTGCTATACATAATAACAAAGGTTGGCAAGTTAATGAAAATAATTAACTCAAGTTAAGTTAAGTTAAGAGGACACAAGATCGATAAGTTAAAAGTTAACAATTAATAAATTATAAATTTAACTCGATAAGTTAAAAGTTAATATAGAAAAAAATATTAACTTAACTAAGTTTAAAAAAAGTTAATCTTTTTTTTTAATTAGCATGTAAATTACATAAAGAGTGAATGTGACTTTCTAGTTTCTAATTTATAAATTATAAAAAACAATTTT
>NC_042495.1:43791071-43792169 GCF_005508785.2 Acyrthosiphon pisum | reverse complement strand
CATTTCGTTTTGATTCGTTTTAAATTTTTTTCGGTTTTTGGGATTTTTGTTATCGTTTTTCAGTTGTTTTTTGTTTTTGTTTTATTACCTAATTGTTTTCGTTTTTTTGATTTTTTTCGTTTTCGTTTTATAAATTGTTTTCGTTTTTTGTTTTTTTCCGTTTATTAAGGTTTTTTAAAAACGTTTTCCATCCCTGCTTTTTAGGCATACGATAGCGCGCGCTAAATTATTTTAACTTCCAAGCAACGTTGCCAAATATACAGGGGCACGGTAAATATCGAAGGAAAAACTTAAGAAAATAGAATTTATATGTAAGCAATACAAATAGTATACAAGAGCATACGTTTTTAGCCATAGTTGGAAATTGGTATCAGGGCTTTAAAATTTAACTTAAAAATATTAAATGTAATTTGTCAAAATTTTTTTAATTATTCACTTTTTAATTTATTTATCTATTCGAATATTTAACCATTTTTTAACAATATTTTTTTTTATAATAATAAGTATTTAAAAACTTCCTGAATGGATGAATTTTTATCTGTATTTAAATATAAAAATTAATTACGAAATAACTGAAATTTGTTACAAACAATTTGGCAACGTCACATCCAATTTCACGCGCAATCGTACGCTTTTGAATAGTCAAAATCTGATTCTTTGTTATTCCGGCACTGCTCGCAATCGTATACCCAAAAAGGTACAACGCGCGCAATCGTACTCCGCCGTTTCAGGGCGTGAGAGTTTTTCCTGTAAGACATGTTTTGTATTAGAATCGTACCGGCTCTTACACCATTTAGGGTATAAATTATGAATTGTTATAAAAGCTTCAAGCTGCATAGAAGGTATTACCTACCTACCTACTTGTAATTGCATATAATAAATTGTTAGTTGAACTTTTAAAAAAAAAAATTAACATTTTACACAATATTGATACACGTATCTATGCATATAAAATATTTAATGGGTAGTCACACTAAAATGTTGACACTGATTTATGGACTGTTTTTTTGTGGTCCTCTAACATAATATAAACAAATATGAAATAGGTTACATAAATAACTAATTATAAGAAATATTATCGGTGGTGTGGGGGGGGGG
>NC_042495.1:43751536-43789266 GCF_005508785.2 Acyrthosiphon pisum | reverse complement strand
GCACCAACGATATTCACTTTCTGATCGAACAAGATACTGAAGTTGAAAATCGTAGCATTATTTCGACTACTTATCGTGTACACAGACACAAAAAAAATAAAAAAATAAAAAAAAAATAAAAAAATAAAAAAAAAATAAAAAAAAAATAAAAAAACACACATCATTGTAAAATCAATACATTCATCGTTCCACTCAGAATCTAAAATAAAATAAATAATATTCATCGAAAACGTAGGTATATGTAGGTAGACACATATTTTAAGAATATTTATGCTATAACCATATAAAAATCAATAATCATATTCCAGCTGATAAGATATATCAAGATTATTCATGAACCATGATTTATTTAGTACCTGTTTATTTGAAGCAGTGTGTACCTACTGAAGTTTGAAATACGTAAATGTCAAATTTATTGTAGGTATACGTACAATCTACATTCTACATACCTACTACTTATTAATTTATTATTAAATAGATTAATTTATTTAAAGTACCTACTTACATTTATATGTTGTTTCTAAATAATTCTTTTATAATTCAAAAATCATTAGAAAATAAGAAGCATACTTTTTATTATAACTAAGTTCAAGCCGTTCAATTCAAATGTGTGTTCCAAAATCAAGGTATATTAATAATATATATTATGTAGGATTATGCTATATAAATTATATTCATATAAGTCTCGTTTATTACATAATTGTTGTTTTTAAATACCTACATATTTTTTTCAAACTTTCATTAAACTTATTTTAAACCAAAACGTCATATATTTTTCGAATTCAAGGTTATTTTAATTTAAAATTTAATTTTTCCATGATTTTAACCATTTAAGGTCGTTTACACTGATTGGAATGTTCCATTATTTTATTATATTTCTCCAATTTTACCAAACATAACATCATTCATTTTTATAGTCAAATATTATCTTTTTATATTATTTTTCAATTTTGTTCATCCTATAAAATATAAATGTATTTTATATAAAAACAGAAAAACTGTCAAATATTTAGAGCTACATTTTTCAATTAAATGCGTTCTTAATAAATCATAATATAATATCTGAGATCCAACAACTTACTATTTACAGCTTAAATTTCACAAAACTAAGGTTTTAAACTCAAAAAGTCTAAAAGTTTCCAAGAACAAAGATAGGTTAATTTAATATTAACTATGATAAATTATCAATTAAGTAACTAAATATAATAAGTGGATCTTTATTGGTATAGTTATTGTAATTCATATTGTATAAGCTAATAGGCACTTGCCTGCAATTTTAAATTTACAATAATGTGTTATTTTTTTATTATTATTATGGTTTAGTGAAATCCTTGGCACCATCGGCCATTATAGGTGGAGATTTATAAATTTGTTCTTACATAAAAGTTAGATAATAATATAATGTTAAACACAATATATTACACATGTTGCAGATTAATGCATATAAGTTTAAGAAGTACCTATTTACTATATTTCATTACGAATATAAATTAACGGCAACACGAATCTGATGGTCGCGGATAATGCTTTTATAATACCTTCAAGGCCTTAAGGGTATACATCATAGTTATAATCATGGTTCGTGATTATATTGGATTACATTTAGGTCAGTGGTATACTTACGGGAGGGGGTCCAAGGGGTTCAGACCCTCCCCCTAGGCCCATAACGATGTTAAATGTGTAACCTACAGCTTTGTGTTGGGAAAATCATGTGCCCCCTGGATATGCCACTAAATTAGGTATTATATGTATAATTGTATTTGATAATTTCAAATCTTAAATTATATTATATATATCATAATACACAAAGGAATAATACAATATTATTATTTCGCAGCTATTGTAGTACTTATTGAAAACAATTTATACGTACGCATTTGTTAATAAACTCTTGAATTGCATAATATCATCAAAAATGTTAAATCGCTTATTCGTTGGTGTTGGAATAATTAAAAATTTCAACTCAACGCATCAGCTTACACCTAGAATTACAGAAAATGACAGTATAGGATATAAGTGGTTTAAAATGGTTTATAGCCGAGGGCTTACATATCAAATCCCGGTTTAAAAATATCAATCCAGTTTGAATCTGGTTTAAAAATATCAAACAAGTTCAACAATATCAAAACGAATTTGGAACGCGATCTGGTTCCAAATATTTCGATACAAATATACAATGTAACCGATGAACCGAAAGAAGAGCTTTGAGTTAATAAGTAATAACAATATTGATTTACAATAATGGTGCGTCGTCATGTGTCCCATAGTTTTGTCCAAGTCATGCAAGCATGCAAAGTCTTGAATTAGTAACATTTCGCTTATGCTTGTAATGACTAATACATTTCTGATTATGATGTAAGCTGACACGATGCACCACGATGCACGACGGCGTGTTGACTTATTTTCGTGGAAACATTATGTAACATCAGGTAAATAATATATAATATACGTGGCTATGGATTATATTAGTACAACGATGATACGTAAAAATGGCTATGTTATAAGTGGTATAATGTGGTGGTGATGCTGCAGAGTTCGTGCGGCGACTTATTATCAACCGCTGGCTGCCCGCCGCTGCCACGCCGTCGTATAGGTAGTAATAATAATCATGTTATAAGCCGCGCGGCACGGTGGTTTAGTGGGCGGCGGAGCGCGCGGTGAAATTATTAGAAGCACCAGTCTGTCTGGTACATTCCTACCGCCAACGACCGCCAATAGCCGGGCCGCCCCGCCGGTATCGGCCCGAAAGCATTCCACGAGACGGTCGACGACGCGGCTTGTCGTCCCGGGCCGATTATACCTATGTAATATATTATAATAGTAAGTTTACTATAATAATCATAATAATATACACGTTTATATTATTATTATTAATGCAGCGAAGATACGACCTGCAGTTACAGAGATAGACAGAGACCCGTGGCCGGCTGGCAGTAACCGCGGTGACGGGGCCACAGAGACGGAAGATCGACGAGGAGGCTCTTTCGTCCAAACGAGCTCGGGATATTTATGATTGCGTACACCGAAATATCATTATTATTATAATTCGGAAAACGGAGTGAGTGTGTGTGAGGGACAGAGAGAAGGAGATAATTTGAGAGAAACGATGACTTATAAGTTATAACAGGGCGGCGGCGGAGGCAGCACGATGATGTTATTACAATATTATATATTTTACAAGCGCGCGACCGATGCGTAAAACAATAATAACGACGACGACGATAATAATAATGGTGTGTATAGTCGTCAGCGCACGCGTGTGTGTGTGTGGTCGAGTATATTATATATATGTTTTTTATTGACGTGTATATGTTTGTTTTAAAAAATCGTATATAACATAGCGCATAGAGTGGTCCAGTGGGTGGTCCAGCGCAGGCGCGCGCGCGTGTGTGTGTTTTTCTCTTGTCTTACGTGTTCTTCTACTTCTTCTCCGTCTTCATTTACGTTTTCTTCTTCTCGTTCTTTTCCGTCTCTTCCTCCTCATCCGCCTCCTCCTCGTCCTCATCGTCATCGTCGGTGTTCTCCGTTCTTCACGTTGTCGTTTCTGTTGCACAAACGATGATGACTCGTTATCCGAACGAAGTGCGTTGTCGATAGACGTCAGCAGATAGATGGTATAATATCTTCTATTATTTAGATATACGTCATATTATCATTATACATACATAATATTATTGTATGTGTGCCCAAGCACACGCAAGCCGATCAAGGGCGGCGGAGAGATTCGTCGAAAAAACGTCGTAACGGATCCGCCGCCGCGCAGACTCACGCGCGGACCGCCCTTTGATGTGTTTGCGACTGCGTGTGTGTGTGCGGTAACCGCTAATAATACGAGTAAGCCACCTGCGCCCGCCTGTCTCATTCTGCCGCCGCCGCGTCACGAATATATATATTATATTATTATAATTATTATTATTCATCTCTCTATATACGGCCTGGTATAATTGATTATCGTTATTATTATTATTATTATTATTATTATTATTTGTGTATAACCGCTGTTATATTATACTGCGCCAGTGAATATATAATATACCTAATAATATGTTATGTTATATACAGGTATATACGACTATACGAGTCGTCTCGGTAAATAATATATAGGTATATATTGTATATGTGGCGACGGGGAGAGGTCAACGGTTATATTATCATTATTATATATAGGTAGGTACGGAGAACAAAAAAATAAAATAAAAAATACGGCGATTATCCTCTGCTAGTCGGTTTCCCCTCGGCCCGGACCGCGTGCCATAGATCAACTTAACCCGTTCTCGACCCCTCGCTCTTTTCAGACCGTCGTCTTCGTCGCGGTCATTGAGTAAAACAAACAAAACTACACAGACAACATGTCGTCGTTGTCGTCGTCTGCTCGAGCGCCCGCGCGCTCGTTACCACCCTCGACCAATTTCGTTACCCGCGTAATACATTATACGCATATACCATATAATATATAATATACACGTATTATGTTTAGATACACGCAGATCGTTGTCTACTTCGTCGATCGTTTACTTATTCAATATATAGTAATAGTATTATAATTACAGTCAACGGTGGCTAGTGGGCATTAACTGTTTATAAAGTTAAATTAAAGCTAAAAAGTTAATTTTTTTAATCTTTTTCACTTAACCAGCTGGTTATTTTTTTAATTAGCCTAAACACTTGACTGGTTGAAGAATCCATAGTAACAACTTAGCTTTTTCAGTTAATTTGAAATTTTATGATATTAATAATATATATTATCTGATTTATCTATAAGCAATACCTATAACTAGTTATAACGAATTAATTAATTAATTTTAAATTTAATCACGATGTATAAGTATACAGAGTATAACAGAAATATCAGACCAATAGAAATAAATATTTAAAGAAGTTAAACGTATGACAAAAATTATAGAAAATACATGGAAAGTAAATAATTTAAGAATTAAGGAAATTCTCAAAAAGAATATTTTGAAAAAAAATTATTACGCTTCAATTGAATAAATTAATTCACTCAGAAAAAATATTGATATTTCAAAAAATTGTAAAAAAAACTACTTGACTTACATACGTAATGTTTTACTGTAAAAATTTGTCAAAAAAATTATATTTATACAAATTAGTTATTTTGAATTTTTCTAAAAAAAAATTAAGTGATATAATTTTAAATTTTAAATTTTTAGTGTCAAAAAATAAAATTAAAAACGGTATGCTGTATTTACTATTGTAGCGCAAGCGTCTATAAATTATGTACAAATAAAATGTTAAAATATTGATTAGATCAAAAGTTATTTCATTATTGTCAAGTCTTTCTGTTACGCCTATGTATAATGTATATAAATTATAAACATTTTAAATAGAAATAAACAAATAGGTATAATATTGTATTCCTTAATTTAATAACTTAGTTGATACAAACGTGTATATGTTTAATATTGCATAAACCATTACATTTCAATAAGAGCAAAATATAGTATACTAGGATATTAATATGTGTTTTTAACCGGCATTTAGTCAATATTTTTCTTCATATTAACTTTAAACTTTCAGAGTTCAATATATTGTTTATTGACTACAAACTTATAATTTATATAACGTCTTAACATAGACTTAACTTAACTAACTGAAGTGAATTTTTTTCATTACCCAAATTTGATTACAGTATCAATATATACATAATAGATAAAATATAAGTGTGTGTATAGTCTTTTTATATTATATAGTGAATGTGCATTGTGCGCGTATATAGAAAACCAAGCAATTAATAGAGGATTTTGGCGTCTTATACCCTGCACTCTGCTGCAGTATACTTTATATTACTATACACAGGGCAGGGAGTTTAATGGTATATTAATCGCCCATTATAATATTTATGCTCTTAAAACCCATAATAATACACGACTATAATATATAATAAATAAGTTATTATACGCATTGCATATTATATTATGCGATCACGGTTTGCAGTTAATTCATTTTCTACAACGAAAACCGACGACAAGCTATAATTTTTATTTATCTTCCGCTGATAGTATGGATTCGTATTCCTGAACGTAAAACGAGTTACGAATTCGACAATATTGAATAATGATTACTTTTCGACTAGTTTACGAGGCTGATTTTAATTGCCTTTAAAAATAGTTAAATATTTTTACTTTGACCTTTTGGTCATTCCAGTACATTTTCTTAATAAACATATTGAAACCAACTAATTTTTTTTATGACTTGTCATAAAGTCATTCGTATTCACTATTTATAATAGACTTAACAGTAAATCACTAGGATGTCAATATTATACCATATCTAAAATATAATGTTATATTTTTCTGAACAAGCGTTAAAACCGTTTACTTAACATAATTAATAATTATATTATACTAACATTATACATTTATACATTATACTAATCAAAGGTATTCCACTTTTTATAAACTAGGTATATAATATGTATACCAGAAACCTTTGATCCAAGAGTAAATAGTAAGTAATATATAAATGTCTCTATTGCTTGGAGTAAGTTTTCTTTATTATACAACAAATAGTTTTACTAAGAAATGTATTCTATATTTATTATGCTAATTAGGAAAGCAACTAATAAACACAATTAAAAACAATAATATTGTGTATGTAAATATTTATGTTTAATTTCATTATTAAAAAGAACATGATATAGTATTGTTGTATATGTGTATATTACCCAGTCTTGTAAAGAATACTTTTATTTTGTATTCGGAATACATATTCGAATAAATGAAAATTAAGGTATTCAGAATACGTATTCGAATAGTTCTTACAAAAATATATTCAGAATACATATTCGAATAATTTAAAAATTATTCGAATACTATCAGAATACTTTTTTTCACCACTAGTTTTTGTCAGTTTTTGAATGATTGGTTATTAACATTTATTAATTAATAATTAAACATACAACGTAATCATAAGTTATTTATACATTTTGACCACATATGATTTGGCCGATACGGAATACAACACATTGGTGTTAATAATCATATCATGGATCAATATCATATTTCGTTTAAAGAATAAAACAATGTTCATGATTTATAATATGTCATGTCACAAATTTAAAACTATTTTTCTGGATCGGAAAAAAGTATTTTTTTAATGAATAAAAAATACAAATAAAAGTATTCAGAATACGTGTTCGAATATTTCTTAAAAAAAGTATTTAAAATAGTATTCGAATACTTTACAAGACTGATATTACCTCATATTCATTTTACATCGACTACATTTTATTTTTTACTAAATTTAATTAAAAATGACTTTTAAGTTAAATTATAACACCTACCTCGGTTGTGGATTGAAGTAAAATATAATAATAAATAATCGTCTGATTCATAGTTATAGTTGGAATTCGGTAACGGTTTTTTTTTTCATGAGAGAATTATTGTTTTCTTGGGAATAATATAGAATCAGACAACCAATTATTTCTCATAATATATAATACGACGTAAATATAACGAGGAAATCGCATACATTTTTTCTTTGCCATAACTCAAAAAAAAAACTATATGAAACAACAGCATTTCGATTTATCCTCTTGGCATCGTTTTCTCGATTAATGTTGAAAACACTAATGTCAGAAAGCAATAAATTAAAATCATATTAAGTCACATTAGCCATAACCCTTTCCGTTTAGCCATGACAAGCGAATGAACAATATATATTATACACACACGTCACACGCACACACTCACACACACACCCACACACCACACGCACACATTCGGACGCGTATATGTCTTGTTAAGTAGCGCCCAAATGGCTAGCTGGTTTGTTCAGTAATGTTGTTTTAATATACTCGGCTGGGCTCCAAGAAGTCTCGTATACAGCAAACCGGTAGTTATAACTTTGAAATACAAATTAAACATTTATCAATATTGTTATTTGATATTTATTCATTAAAGCGTATTCGTCTAACAATTGCCTACATATTGTATGCACGGGTACCTGTGTATGTTACGGTTCCACACAATGCAGTGACTAAGACTTGTATCACTCGGGTGATATAGGCTGGACATTGTGGACGATATTATAAAAATATAATGTTAATATAATATGCTACAGCTAGGAACTACGGGTATATAGGTAGACAGTATATCGAAATATCATAGTTTATAATATCGGGTGCTCGGGTCTTGATTTTAGACCATCATAATATCTTATTTACATAAAATATTATACATACCTAATACGCCTATATTATGGTTGTAGTGTTTGTTTCAGAGTCACGCCGTGTATAGGTACCTACTTACGGATCCTATAACGGAGCTGGGGCATTCACGCGATCACGCCCCGAATGTGCTTTGATTTCATCCGTACCATAGGTATGCTATAGTATAGATAGGTATCTACATTCTCTACAACCGATTCACATATATTATAATAATAAATATTTCAACAATTCATTATAGGTAGGTACAATATGTATATTAAGTAGTAAGAATCCAGACAATTTAAATCTATAGTATACTTAGTATTATTGAAACTATTATAGGTTTGAATATTATTTAATATTGAATATTTAAATATATTATATATTAATTATATTGTATAGGTAGGTGCGTTTATTTATTATTTATTACAAAAATAGAATAGAACTGCACAAATAGAAATTTACTTAAACCTATTATATAGGTATGAATATTTTAGTGACCGTCTATAAAATGTAAAATGTCTCTAGATTTTTTTCCTTAGTAATAGCGAGGTAAATATGCTGCATTGTTAAATAATTTAACATTTTTTAAGTTTACTTATTATAATATGTTGGTAATGTATTATGCATTTATGCTAAAATTGCTAATTGTAAGATTTAAAATTAATATGACATAAGACCTAAAACATATAATATTTTAATAACAACATAAGTATTAGATAGAACTTTTAACTAAATACGATTGTATTATAATTTATAAGACTACAAGTTATAAGTAGCTTTTAATTAAAATAATAATGCTATTTTTTGTCTATAAATTTTAACTAAAACCATATAATATACTTTAATTGTTCATTTTATTTTTTGTCCGTCAATATGTAGGTAGGTACATTATTGCGTACGAAATATAACAAAAATGAATTGCATCTGTTCTTCTATAATATTCTAAAGGGTTTTAATTAAGCTTTTTTTTATGGAGAAAGGATATTTATTACCCTTATAGGTTGAATGAGTTTCTATGATAATTTTAGTAATTTAATTATAGTGTCATTGTTGTAAAATGTCCATTCAATTTTATTCATACTGAATGTCAAGTGTTCTATAAAAACAACTTTATAAAATCTATACTTTCACTAACGAAATAGTTAATATTAAAAATAAATATCTTAAATTAAGTGCAGTGTTGGTATATTTTATTGTTAAAATATTTAATATATATTATTTTATTAATAATTACCATATTTCATTAAGAAGTGTCCTGTGGCGATAAAAAATTATTTTTACTGTAACTTGTTAGGGCCTTTTAATTTTTTTAAAAATCTAAATCAAAATTTTAACTAGTAGTTTTAAGATCTAATAACTGTAATATTTGATCTGTAGTATATACTATAGAGGTACTCAGATAAATTTTACGGATTATTAAAAATAAATTCTGTAAATGATATCTTTATAAAGATTCTATAGGAAAAGTAGAAAAATCATTACAGTTGTAAATACCTATAATATATTGTCATATTGGTAATAGATATAATTACTTTTTAGTTTTTTTTTAAATTTATATCTATCTTTTTAATTTATATAAAATATATCCTGTTTCCATTTGCTTAGCTATATGTATAATTTTATAAATAGTATTCTGATGATCATTATTCATTATCTCTTACTAACTTATAATATAAACTTATTAATTACAATATATAATTTCGTCAAAGTAAAAAATGATAGGTGTTAAACGAAAATATTTAAAATTATTAGTATTTTACTGGAATAAATAAATAAAGTTTCAAGTTATTAACTTAAACGGTTCCTGAAAAATTTTAAAACTATGCAAGAATTTCATTTGTAATGCTATAAAAATATCAATTCAACATTTTCATCATAATATTTAAAACTGAATAACTATTAATTTACTAATAATAGGTATGTTGTTTATAGTTATACAAATACAATATTTGGCATAATTTTTTATTAATTATTATTATATTAGACATGAAGTCAGGTGTACTATAAATTGGCAATTACGTAATATGGTTTATTATCGCTCTACTAAAAAGATTAAAGGTTATGGAAATTAAAATCTTGTAGATAAAATGTTACAATAATTGCTATTTAAAAAAGAAAAAAATGTCATGTGGGGAGTTTGTGAATATTTATCAATTGCTTTTAAATCTCGTAGTTAAAGTAATCACGTAAATTAAGTCTATATCACGTATTCCATGTATTCCATGTATTATTATAATTTATATACTTAATTATATTATATTATTACCATAATAAATGATGAAGACAATTTGCGTAGGATCCTTAAATATTTTGTTTCTTTCTTTCTTTGTAAATTCTTAATTATCTAACATTAGTCAGATGCTCAAATTATCAAATTCAATTAAACAAATATTATATACTATATTTAAGTATATTATACATTCATAAAAAATATAATTTTATTTAATTATTATTATTTTGTAAACATATAATATTAATATAATATTATTATGCATAATATGCATACCTAGTATTATTTTATTATGAAACAAATCATTTATTACTTTCTTGAGCGATAATGTTGTCAAATTAAAACTGCACTTCGTCAAAAATTACTTTATAATAAGTAATAACATGCAAATATATATTTGTTTTTAAAATAAAAATATTATATCTCGTAAATCAATGAAATCAAATGAAGCATGTTTTAAATAATTTAAATTGTAATTTTACAAATAGCTTTATGCACTCGTTCTTTAAAAATGTTTATACTGAAAATCACCGTTTAACCTACTCGTTCAGGTTTAGCAGCCCAACTTGAGTCTTAAGTGGAAATATAAATAAAAACAACAAATTGGCGTTATTGAATGGACCACCAAAGCAGTAGAGTTATATAGGGGTATTATACACACGAGTATTATACGACGAAAAAGTAATTAAAGTAGGTAGTGGGAGTATTTTTGCCAAAAACTATATATCATCAAACCACCCCGAGGACATACCTAACGTGTCTTTTAATGCTCCGAAAAATAATCGAATAATACTTTTTTTCTCTTCCAAACGAAGGTTATAATTACGTACGGGATGACATCAAGAGACGTTCATTTTTGTTGTATTCCATATGAAAAAAATATCATTAGCGGCCGACAAGAAAAAAATAAAATAAAATATAGGTAGGTACATATTATATATATATATATTATATACAAAACCCATCTGCGGCGGTGAGAACGATTTTTCGAGTCTTGTACAAATGCAATAATTTTCGACATCCGGCTGACGGAAGAAGCGTATATAACTCTAATAATAATAATTATTGTTACGAGGAGGACGATTACAAAGAGGCCTGTCCAATTAGCGTCTACGTTCCGAGGATACGACCGATAATATCGTCCGAGGGTCGACAGTTTCAGCTGCATTCCACAGACATTAACATCTTTCGACCTGACGTTTCAATACTAATTATCATACTAATAAAATAGTATTATAAAAACGGAGGAGAAAATACCAATAGAGAGGTTGGTACAACCTATACGCAGTTGACGATGGACATCACTTATATATAGTCACTACTACGTCGTCAAACGATTGCAATTGTATGTATATTTAATATTTAATATGTATATTATTATTATTTAAGAATATTTATATTTATGTAACATTAATATACTATCGCTATTATCAATCAAATGTTCGAATGATAAATGTTTAGACCATGGTTAGGTGAATAATCGTGGTTCAGGCGATCAATTGCACTTTTCATAATTTTTACAAATAATTTTCCTATATTTTTTTTTACTTTGTATATTATGATTTATGACTAATTAAATCAAATGTATAATTTTAAATATTAGCGATTTATTATTATTGTTATTATGGTCATTAAATAGAAATGTATTAACAGATTAGTCGTATGTTATTAACTATTATATTATAGGTAATAGGTAAATCCGGTATCGAGTTAAATGAGTATGTACTTAATGACCATACTATACTAGATGCGGTAGGTAGTGACGTAATTATAAACATTATTTAAATGTCCAGTTTTACCATCAGATAATTTTGAAATCCAATACTAAGTTACAAAATGTTGTTACAATTCTCCGTTTATTCTTTCTTTATTAATTACGACTGTAATATGTTGAAAAATAAAAATTCTGTTCTGCATATGCTAATCCACCATTAGCGTGTATTAAGAATATTTTATAATAATAATTGTATGTTTCAACTCAAAACTTTATAACTTTATAACCATAACAATAATTATAATTATTATATTGATAATATTCTTATAAGAAGAGAACAATATTTTGAATACTTGACAGGATGTTTTAATATTTAGAACCAAAAATAAATTATTGTACTTATACGAATAACGATTCCGAGCAGAAATCGCTTTACTAAAAAAAGTGTCAAGATTTAGTTGAAATGGACTGTAATATTATTTTTGGACATTTTGTTAACCAACAACCGTGTGAAAAAAAAAGAAATAATAATAAATCCAACAGTTCTCTCCTCACCGTATAATCATAAACTAATTCAGTAAATAATATCATTTGTGACACATAATTATTATAATATATTTTAGGAATCCAGATTCAATTAAAATTTAACTTGAATACTAAAAAATTATACGGATAAACATTTTTTGGCAAAATAGCTATACTTATATAAACTAACAGTAAATAATAAACAATTAATTATATGTATTTTTTATAAAAATACATTAGTCTACAGAAAATAAACGATGAATTATATTTTATGTTTTATATAAAAAAAAATAAAGTCGAGTCGGTTAAATAAGTCTGAATAATTTTTTGTTGTGTGTACGAAATGTTAATACGAGATGTTTTGGGTTCTACGGTTCATTAAATTATCTGGGGTTGAACAACAGTGCGGAAAGTGTTTGTGATTTTTCACTAGGGGGAATCCTTATATATTGTTTTGGATGTGGCACGTTCCAGTCATGTTTTTATTAACACTAAGTTAACAATGTAAATCGAGATTTCATATTCAGTTCCTTAGGTCTAAGCTATATAATATCATATTTTTATGGGTTAGTGATATTTTTCTTATAAAACTATAACCTACGTGAAACCATTTCAATGCCTTTTACATGAAACAGTATATCCAAACCCTATCGAAGGTTCTGAATCTTGTATTTAGGTAGACTTCTGAGGGGAAAAATCATAAGACTACGTTACCAAGTGACAAGCGAGGCCTTAATAAGGATAATCATAAACAATATTATAATTCTTTATGAAATTTAAAACGTAGAAAATGAATTTAAAAAATGACATATTTTAAACATTTATGATAACTCTTAATCGAGGTTTATTCGTTTACTAACTAATTATTTTATTTACTAATGACAATAACTAGGTATATGCTAACTTCCAAGTATTTACTAATTTACCGTAGGTATGTTTATTATACAGCAACTTTTTTTAGTATCATAATTTTGATTTTAACTTTTAATTACAATATGTACTCAAATAATGGAATTATTGTTTAAGTTCTACCTAAACTCTAAAGAATACATTTAAATTTGAATTTATTATAAGATGAACATCAAATTTAGTTAAAAAAAAAAGCTCTATATTAATTAACCTACGCATAAAAATTAGTATTAGATGATCACAAATTATTAGAACATTAAAAATATGAAATCTGCTTAAAACATAAGTGTCTAGTATCGTATCGTTCTGGGAGCATGTACCTAGAACATACGGGCATTCAGTCATATTTAATCTAATATTATACAAACACTCATAAATTATAAGTTATAATTATATATATATATATACATATACAACAATATCAATAAATACATTATAATATGTTTTAAATAAGTAGGTAAACGTAATATGAGAACTTTTTAAAAAAAACATTCAGAAATATGTCCAACGTGTTCGAATATTTAAAAATAATTAAACACGATATAATATTCGTGGGTTAAATATTAAAGAAAAAAGTGTAGACGAGGTCGGCCTGCTCGTGCAGTTGTGCAACGCTTCACAGTATTATTGTTATTGCAGCGAGTTAAAGTATATTGTATATAGTGCCGAACGAGCGGTCATCATTTTGTCCGAGTTAAAAACGACTATTAAAATAATAATGTTATATCCCAATGGATCGTTCCCCGAGGGCTGTACTCGAAAACGTTCGGTTACGAATATAATATATTTAATATATACCATCTCCGTTTGGCATCTCAACAGCAACCATACATACATATAATATATATATGTGTATAAATATAAACCCGATGAAGACATAAACTATACATGGAATTAATTGCACGTAATAAATTGTCAACGTCATCGCCTCCCCCACCACCCAGCCACCACGCTGGTTGGTTCGTATTATATATTATTTTATTCCGCGCGTTCATCCCCTATCGTTGGCGAGCAAGCGCATCGCTATTCTTTCCACGGCCGTTTGCGCTGTGTTTATTATAGGGAAGCAATCACATTAGTGCCCTCTTGGAAACGGCAGCGTTGGCCGTTTAAAATTCAAAAATTTTCTTTATTAGATTTAGCCGGCATAAATATTATTACGATGATAAATCGGCAAGTCGTATATATATATAACGTCGAAAACGCTTTTACACTGCAGCACACCCACACACTCTTCGTACGTAAGTAGAAATGGGGTGGACGTGCCGGTGCGCACCCCAATGGTGTAAATGAAACTGTAAAAATTACTCCGAACAACATACTATAGTAGTCGGCGGGACTGTGGGAGGGTATGGGGACGGACAAGATAGTCGAACCGGATAAAACGGCATTAACGGTCGAAATTATATACACCGCGCGACTACGATGTTATACATAAAGTCGACTAAGTATGATATATATATACACAGCCATACAGGTATGTAAGTACATAACAAGCATTCCAAATAACAAACTGTATCCGCGAGACACGTACGCATTATATGTAATTCATTACACATATATATATGTTACATATAGGTACCTATTCGGTGGGATTAATAATAATAATAATTCGATCGTCTTTTCATTTCATACCTATTGTTATATTATGAAGATAAAAAAAAATAACTAATAATAATAGTTCAAAATCGAACCAAAACTATGTATGGTAGGCGTGTTTATATATATATATATATATTTAAGAACACCCCCCCCATTTGTGTTTATTATAATAATGCACACACGTCGTATATTGATATTAAGTGCGGGATATTGACGGTGTGATTTGCCCGCGCTTCAGCGGTGTGCCCTGTCATTAAGATTAACCCGGCACGCAGGGTGAAGTGCCGCTGCCGTCGCACCTGTATACACCTATAAGGTTGCATTGTTACGCATCATGGTGGGATGTGATTCTCATGAAAGAAGTGCGCGGGCACAAAGTATAATGTGTGTGTGTGTGTGTGTGTGTGTGTGTGTGTGTGTATGTGTGTGTAATAATAGAATGAAACAAATAAAAAAATAAAATCCAAATGAACCTCAATAAGGAACCTGAGGGTAAATACAGGGAATAGTTACATCTTATACGCGCGTACGTACATATTATTATTATTATCATGTATATATACGACCGGTGAACGAGAAATAGAGGATATGGGCTATAATTTCGTAACGTTACAAGACATTGCCCGAAAATCATCGTGTGCCGCTGTCGTTATATATATTATATTGGCCGAGAGCGAGGGTGGAAACTATTCGTTTGGAACTCGGCCCCGCGCGCGAGAGGGTCGCGCGGAAAAAGGGGTTCAAAAAAAAAAAAAAAAAATAACAAATAAAAGGAACCTTCTAATGACGGTTTCAGTGTTATTGCCAAACAACCCCTAAGCCACTGCCACCGCCGTCGCGCCCTATACGGTCGCCGCTTTGCGAGCGCACAATGTAACTAGATTAAAGTGATGCTACTCGCGTTATCACATTATGTTGTTCAGAGTGCGGTTGATTAATGTATACAATTTCATGAAAGTGGCACGTGTTAACTCCTCTTGACTATTTAGATGGTCATTTTACATTTAATATAATGTGTATGATATAATACTATAATACTGTATACTATTATAATATAGTATATAATAGTATAATAGTATATAATATAAAATTAAATTATATTGTATAAATGTACCTATACTTTTTGAATATGATGAAAGTGTTATAAATAGAACTCTTCTCGAGTATTCTAGTATTCACTAATAATAATTTAGATATAACCATAACAATTCCACAATTTAGTAGTTAATATTTATTTATTCCTCTATTAATATAGTATATTAACATTTTATGTATAATATAGTATATTATAAGTATTGATGTACGCAATGGGGTTTGATAAACGCGTGTAACTTTTATAATTTGTTGTTGTGTTTTGACTATTTAAGTATACCTATATATCAATCCTTAAATCATTTTCATTTTTCAAACCTATATACTGTCTAATATACAACTTTTCTATGTAAATACTAAATTGTTTGTTATAATTTATACTTATTCGAATGTAAAACAAATTTAATCAAACACTACATATGCGTAAATTTAAAAACGAATCGTTGGATCGCATCCAAAATATCGATACCTAGTCGGGATTATAATTTAGTAATAAAAATCAATACATGAAAGTCGGATTTGAGCCAATTTTCTTATCCTTTTATATATTTTGCAATCACCATATTAAATAAAATAAAATACTAATTTAATATAACAACTGCAAGTTAACTGATTATCTAACCTAACTACACTAGAGTTATATTTAAATTATAACACCTACAATTGAAAATCTGTTCACAAGTTTTTGTCAATGTACCTACTTATTTTGAATACTTAGTCAACGTTATCGAATCTTCTTATAAAATATAAATAATAAAACTAATATTTGTATTACATTTATTTCTATTCACTCTATATAATCTATATTTTTACGAATTTATATTTGAAGGGTTGGGAGTTACAACGGACCCTTTATTCCGCCTTTTTCAATTGTGAAAATAAATTTAAAACACTTAGATAAAGTGTATTTTTATGTAGGTACTCACGACTCACAATTCAATATTATATACTGGTTAAAATTGCTCATATTTTATGTTTTCTACTACCAATAATATAGTAACTGAATAATTAAATATTTGGAAATTATTTCCAATACATTTTACAGTATTGAGGTATTTGAGGTATTATAATAAATAATAATGTATAAAACTATAAGAAAATGACATATTTTGCTTTAATACTTAAACGTTTATAAGTACATAATACAATATATACCTAACATTGAATAATATTACACTGTCATAAATTATAGGTAAATTTTATTTTAAAAACATTTCGTAATCTATGATATAATTTATAAAATACTTTATGTCATTTTATCAACAGTATATTATTATGTTGGCCGCAGTTGCTAATATGTGCTGCGGTCAAGCATCGTCCGGGGTCCGTAGCTCCCAGGATGGGTGACCACCACCTGGGTGTATAGCGACAAATCCTCACCCCTCCTCCACAAATTCTGTAACAAAAACCATAACACCCCCACATCCACCAGACAATTATAATGGCCATAGTTTCCGATGCTTTAGACTAATAAAAAAAAAAACCATTTTCAACACTAACACAGTAACACAATACTACAGATATGTATAAAATAGTATTCATTTTTATTTTATTTTTTCATTATATAATCTACAATTTATTACAATATTATAGATTATAGAAAAATAAGTAAAAATATGAACGATAATAATATCAATAATCTTTTTTACTGACTTATCTTTATGGACAAAAATGTGAAAATATAGATGGATTTAAGAAATCTTCCAGTGGAGACCCTTAAATTCGTATTAATAACAATTTAATAAAGTAGGTACCTACTTATACAGCAATATCCATTGCATATCGTTTATGGTTTACCACATACACTCAAAACACCAAAAGTCTTATGTTCTAAGATAAATAATAATACACGAATATGTAATTTCAATAGTTATTTTTATAAGTTATTATTTTTAATAACTTCATAGTTTAAAATGATATATGAAGCTACAGACAGAAATGTATTATAATATTAACATAGGACATATATTTTCTTTTTACGAAAGCTTCACTCTAAAATCAAGAAAAAATGTTGTATATGGTTAAAAATAAACGGTTTTCATGGTTAATAATATACCAGATATTAGTATCCACAGATACCATTTATTTTTTCATTATACTCATCTAAAATGTATACAACTATTTTTGAAGTCATTAATATAGTATTCAAGATATCTTTTTTAAATCTCACAACAAAAATTCTATAATATACACCTAGTAATATTGCCAACCTCTCCCATATCTTTGAAATTATTAAGTATCATTGTTTAATAATTGAAAGGGTTCATCGCAGATTTTTTTCATTTTGATGGGTACATTGAACATTATAAACATTTTTAGTTCTTATTTGTTATATTTAAAATGTGATATAATTTACATCCGTACCGACGTCAATAGTCCACACCAACTATCAAACATCGAGCCTCTTCATGTAGGTATATATACAATCATGTGCATCGAGTTGACAATCTCTTACTTTATTGTTAATCAATAATCATAATTGAAAATGTAATGTAAATCAGACTTTTTTGCATGCAATGAAATACCTTCATGTATTTACATTTTAATAATATGGTAATAATTAATAACCGATACTGTTTTCAGGATACTATTTTATTAATACTTATTATCATAGACACAAATAGGGGAGGGGCTTAGCTATTAAAAATATCAAACGGTATTAGATTCTGAGCGGAGCAATGAATGTATTGATTTTACAATGAAGTGTGTTTTTATTTTTGTATCTGTCATCACGGTTTGGGACAGTAAAACTGCTTCGATTTTCTTCAACAGTATTTTGTTCGATGTGTAAGTGAATCTAGTTGGTGCATTCGGGAGGTTAAATTTTAAATTCTCAATAGTTTTCAAAAACGCTGGCAAATGAACGTATATATCTGAAATGTTCACTGTTTATATTTGCATTTTCTATATTTATTTTTCGCTCAGAATCGTTTTTCTTATACAATGATAATTTATCATTGAATTTAAATTTAACACCATCCGTTACAGTGATGATCAACTTGTAACCTACTGTACAGCAGAGCGACACCCACTTGTCCGCCTTTTATCACTTGTGCTTATTATATTGATTTTGTTTATACACGTACTTAGTCACATCATTAAAAACAATAGCCAAATCATACTTAGGCTTATGAAAAAAATATATATATAGAAATGAGCGAAGAATCATTTTTCATGTAAATATAATGTAACCGTTGGGGGTTTTATACCCATTTTTTTATTTGAATTTTTTCATTCACATCTCAAGATTTCACGCGTGCAATCCTTCACTATACTATACTTCAATATACTATCTTTGTATATTTTACATATAGGTGAAATCCATTCAAATTTCAGGGGGGGCTAACAGTATTATTAATAATATCAATGTGAGCCCCCCGCTTGTAGGAGCTTCGATCCTACAAAAATAAAAAAAGGAGGGGGCTTGACGGACTTTTTTGGGGGCTAAGATCTCATCCCCCCCACCGATATCCGCTAATGATTATACACCCGCACATATATAGGTAGATGCACTTTACATATTTACACATATTCGAGATGATGATCCCCTAAATACGAAGGTTAAAATTCCGTGTTGAATGAGAAGAGGGTTGGTATAATGGTAAGGGAAGGGTAAGCTACCTGATGCTGGCGGTTTAAAGGTATGTATATACAACATATTATAATATTACAGGTATACGTTATGCACGTGGATATAGCATACGACGATTGCAATGATTACCTCCACCGCCTCTCTACAGGTCGCTTTCCTATTAGACACTATTGCCCGAGACAATCGTCCGACTTTTCTATTTTTGTCTTTTTTTCATACTCCCTTCTCCTTTTTTCTTTTTCTAATTTACTTTTAAAAAGGACATACCGCCGCGTTCCCACGGCACCTGTGCTCTTTGTTCATCGCTGACACAATGGAATCATTAATATCGAACAAATTCATACGTATACACACACTCGCACAATTACACACACACAGATGCACACGCGCGTAGAAAAAGAGAGAGAAAGAGAGATAACACTACAACAACAACAATAATAAATAACGCGCGCGCGAGCGCTCGAGTACACATGGATACTGTTAAAGAGATGATCTGTATTATGTGGAAGCTGCGGTCATTGTGAATCGCGTTTTAATTATTAGAACGTAAATAATCATAATAATAAAAAATTGTTATAGGAAACGTATATAATATAACAGATAATCATTGTAGGTATCTTGTAGGTATATACAATATGCAGTATACACTATATATGTATACTTATATTTATAATAAAGTGTCCAGCAATATATAATAATAATAATAATAATAATAATATTATTTTTATTATTTCAGCATGACCGCGAGGCTTGTGCGCAATGATGATGATGATGACGACGACAACGACGATGATGTTGTTCGACGAGCCGACAAATGGAATAATATACATCACTTGTTTTTACCTATATACGTTACTCGTCTGTGTGTGAATGTGTATACGTATACCTGCTATAATGATATGTGTCTTGTGTGATCGGATTAGTTACGGTAAACGCCAGTATACGGCGGCGGCAGCGGCGGTGGTGCAGACAATCAGAATGAGAAAAATTGAAATTCCACCATTGGTGTTGTACACTAGTACACCAGAGGCTCATTGCAGACGACCACGAATTGACGTGTGGGTGGCGATAGTCTGTACCTATATAATAAGTATGACCCTGCACTGGGTTCCACGCATAACGCTTTCCATCGCGGTCTTAATCGCGAACGATGTTTGTCGGCAACACCAGCACGAGACGCTGAGGCTAAGACCGCGTGCGACAAAGCCCAAGATCATACTATTATAATATAATATAATTATTTTTGTTGGTGCGTAAAATTCGGACAAGAAAAATGAATACCACAAATTATCGCCCTCGGGAAGCGGGAACCCATTTCCGCCGAGCACAATGTATACATCTGTATATTATAATCATTTCTGTGACCATCGTCGAAACAGATCAGTTCGTGACGAATCTCTGTAGTTAGTTAGTGCACTATAATATAACATTATTATAGGCAATGGAATACCCCTATAGTAAATAAATTATACATGACTGAATATGTTTAGGGTCTCGCCACACGATGCGTTTTGGCGATATGCGACTGGTTTTATCGCCCAAAATGGCGAGAAATGGATATATCCCAACAGATCGATAAAATATTGTGTACCGACATTTTATTTTAGCTTCGACAATGTTTTTGAAAAAATTTTATTTTACGTGATCTGTGTTAAATTTTAAATGGATACCAGAAAACAAGAACAAAAAATTGCATGGAATTTTGATGGTAGACTCTGTACTAGGTATTCTAGTTACCTACCTACTAATTTTGACGGAAAGTTCTGATAGACGACAGATAAATGGCATTCTTTCTCGGGTATACCTACCTTGAACTTGATACCAAAATAATACTAGGTATTACCAATCGTGATGGTAGGCATAACTGTGCAGTATGCCAGTATATATACCTATATATACTATAGTAATAATGTATGTATATATATATATATGTGTGTGTGTGTGTGTGTGTGTGTCCCCTGTATGTATAAGCGGTCACGCGATAAGGTCGGTCGATTGTGATGCAACAGGGTTATTTACATATTTGAACACATTTTTCGCTTTAATTGAAACTACGCGATTATTTTAATATGGTAATTACTTATTGCGGTAACTATAGTGGATAAGGAATCAAACAAATTCGTTTATCGTTTAGTTATCTATACAATAAAACGATGTTAAGTTATTTTAATGTAAAAAAATACAAAAAAATATTTATAATGCAAACCCATCAACATTTTTTAAATTATTTATACTTTCAAATAAATCTATAGTTATTGCCATTGTTTACACTTTTATAAAATATATAGTATTATATACTTTATAATGTTCTGGGCTATGATATGGTATAACTTGAGATAAGATATGAGTGCAACTATCACATAACTTACTTACTTATTTAGCATTATATTAGAAAATAGCAATAATAAATCAGCATCTTTACATTATTCATAGTAAAATAAATCTGCATTTCTTGGCATAATATTATTATTTCACATGTAAAGTAAAAAATAAGCAAGACAATACCTAATAAATAATTCAAATTTAAAGCTGAATATTGAAAATAATATGGGTAGGTACTAACAAGTGACATGAAAAATATAATACAAAAAAAACAGTAGGTAGCTAATGCCATCGCCCATCTAAAGCAAATATCCAAATATTAAATACCTATATTAATTTAAGTTACATACAAATTATTCTAAAAGTACAATAACAAAGATTCATCGAAATACAAAAAAATTTTAATAATAAAATCTTAAGTAATAGCTACTATGATAAATTATAGGGAATAACTAATAATGCAAAAATCTTTGACAACGAAATTAGAAGAATATCAATATCTGTAGTATAATATTGTTATTTATAAAAAGATACAACGTACCTATATTTATTATTATTATTTTCATTTATTATAATTCAGATTTAAAAAACTTAATTCAGCAATATAATGATTAATTATGTACAATAACATAGATAGGTAATATAGGCCTAACCTAATTAATTAATTTGTCAAATCAATTATATAACTTAAATAATTTAATGATGTACCAACATTGTTAATTAACTATTCATATTTTATGTTAGTTTTTTTAGATTCTGAGCGGAGCGAGGGAGCTATTGTTTTTACAATGGTGTTTATTTTATTTTTTTTTAATTTTTATATCCTGTATACAAAATTTCTTCTAGAAGGAGTGTTTCGATTTCAACATATAGTACCTTATCTTTTAGCAAATTGGATCAAGATGGTACTTTACAGAAATCATTTTTCGATTTTCTCAATAGTTATTTAATGCCACTGGAAAAACCACCGAAAAATAACGAAAAAAAGTTAAAAATGGGATTTTAATTTCTAACGCTTTGTTTATCACCATAGAAACGAATAAAAAATTGTAATATTTTAATATTAGTTCAACTTGATTACCTACATGATAAAATAAATAATAACAATATAAAATATCCAGACTGTCTCCGCTCAGAATCGTTTTTCTCATACAATGATATTATATCATTGAATTCAAATTTAATACAACCATTATACAATGACCCACTTGTAATCTACTGTACAGCAGAACGACATCCACTTACCTGCTTTTTTTTAAAATTATTATTTATTGTCTAACTCAAAATCTAAAATAATGCAGATTTTAAACATTTCTTGGACATCCATAATAATTTAATAAGAATTTATGAATTTAATTGTAATTAACAGAAAACAATAAATTATCAGTTGTCTGTTTTTGTCGAATTATAATGGTTTATTTAGGAGTTTATAAGTTATAAATACCTACTTATTATACACATTTTCTGAAAATTAGATAAATTATACGTTTTGATTTAAAGAGTGTCGCCTGTTTGAGCGAATGTATTTTTTTTATGTGATTGAGATTTGACTATTATATTGAGTATACAATGATATGTTGATATTTACAATAATAATTATTATTATACACATACAAGGTACTCATAGGCGCAATTTCAACTTTTGACTTGGGGGGGCTGAATATATTAAGCAGACCACTGCAAAATTGCATTTTAAAATTGTATGTCCTATGTTTTTTGGGGGGGCTACAACTAAGTTTGGGGGGCTTACCCCCCTTAATTTTCGCCTATAGGGTACCTACTGTAAATATTAATATTGTAGATTTTGAAATTTTTGTTTTTTTTTTTAAAACGAAATCAAACTGTATTCATCAACCAAATATGATAGTCGATATGGTACATTTCAATTTTTATTCATGTTTATGTATATAAAAATATAATTAATGAGTCACTCAATAATATATAACATACTATACACATATTATAGGTAATAGGTATATTAGATATGAAATAGGTACATCAACAGGCTCAATTCGTAGTATTATGCTATTATAAATAATAATTAGATTTTATTAAAATAATTTGTTTAACGATACCTATAGGTACATAATTAATTATTTTTTATGTACATTTTGAGATTAAAGATAATCATTTTTATAATAGTTTATTATCAATTATCATAAATGTTGAAAACCTTGTGTACATCTTGGATTGTTAACAGAAAATAGATTTGAAAATGTAGGTGGAGCACGATTTAAGATAGTATGGTTGCCCATCGACCCATTAGAAAAATGTTATCACACGGCATACGGTTTGAATCGAAAAGTCACGTGATCTACGGGGACCCCCGCATACAGCGCTCATATGGTTCAAATTAAAACTAATAAAAATTGTTATGTTATACCTATATACAATAAAAATATATACAGAGTGTTCCAAATTTCGTGTGACAAAAGACCGAAATTTGGAAGACCCTGTATAATGATCATATTATATTATAAATTATAAAATAGTCCACTAGAAGTGCTAGTGCCCGGGGTCCGATTTAAATCCAATGCCGTCTTATCATAGCTCGTTGGGCAACCATACTATCTTAAATCGTGAGGTGGAGTTGTCATCATTAAACAATAGTTAGTGTGGCCAACATATTTTGTAAAGATAAAGGCATAAACGTCGGTACGTGACGGTTGCACTGACATGAAGTGATTATCGTCCATTTTATTTATGAACGTGATCTCTTGATCTTGTTTCTTCGGCTCGTGGAAGTATGTGTGTAATTCAGGGTAATATAATGTATTTCTCGATTTAACTGAAAGGTAGAGGCAGTAAAATAAAATGATTTTTTTAAACGATTACCTGTTACTATATTATAATTTCCAGTTACTTATATTTATTAATTCTATTAAGTACCTACATTATTATAAATATAATATAATAAATATGATAATATGTTTAAAGTTTTAAACCTATTATTCAAACTAGTTCAAATTAAATATAATTTTGTTCACAATAACTTTTATTTTTTTTTAGTAAATCAATTTTTTTTTTAATTTAGAACTTCTTTCTAATTAGTAAAAAACCCAAAATGTTGATCGTATCCTTGTTTTTTTTTTAAATATTTATTTGAGTTACCAGCTATAGCTTTAGTAACAATTATATCATTGTTTTAATATCATGGTATAATATTATACCTATTTAATAAAAAAATAGTGAAATATGTGCTTTATAAGGGGGCAATACAATCTCGGAAAATTCCCTATTTGTAATGAAAAACTGCCTACAGCTAATAGTGATGAGGGTCTAATGTATTATGTGACAAACGTTGAATAGATCTTGTAAGTGCAGTTTTAATTATATATTTATATAATAGGTACTTATGCCATGAGTTTAATTTAAAATTATTTTTTGAATACGATGATTTATCATTACTTTCAAATTTATAAAATATGACAGTTACATACTTAAGGAATGATAATATTATTATGTACCAAGTACATTTTACTTATATTATCATAAATAAATATTTTTTTATGGAGAAAAATTATCATTTTTAATAAAATGTTTTTAAGTCAAAAATGTATTATGCAGTTGTTTTAATTAATTTATTGAATAGCAAAATTGAAGAACATAAAATTTAGAAGAACATAAATATTTTGTTTTCAACGTTGTTACGTATTTTTAATGTAAGTTAATATGTCAAAAGATCGCAGATCAAATACAAAATACGTACCCACTTTATTGGCTAGTGTTTCTGAACCTTTTTTATTTCACGCCCCGTCTCTTTTAGATTTTAAAAATACTCACCCCCCCTCCCTCAAAAAAAAAACATTTAAAATCCAATTTTTTTTTTGTTTTTAACAGTAAAAAATAAAGTTATAACATATAATAGGTACCTACACTCAGCGGAGATTGCGAATATTTAAAAAATAACTGGCAATTATTAATTTTTCGTTTTTCCTCTCGTTTATGTAAATAATTTTAAAAAAGGTTTACTACACCATCATGATTACTCGTGTCTTACTAGAAATAAGTTTATGCCCCTCAGGTAAGGAATTACTAGCGCTAGTCAGACCTCATTTCAAAGTAGGTAACAAACATCACCTGTACCTACGTATAGCCATTATGAAATTGAATTTGACTTGTGGTAGGTGTTCAATATCAGAATCATACAATGATTTTAAAATTTTGCCCTTCGCACAATAATTATCATTGCATATCGATTTGAAGGGAACAACACTATACGTCCATGACTCATTATATTATGTTGCTGATTCAGCCTACTTCAACCTGCGTCCTGAAGTCATAGAAGAAATCATCAAGTTGTTCTCAAATATGAGATAAAACCGAGCGACACTACATCCAGCAGCCATTCAATAGCTACTAAACAATTCAGACGACGTTAGACAGCTTAAGAACAGAAATAATTTTAAAGGGGATTTAGCTTCACACATGTGTATATTTATATTAATTATTTGACTTAGATGTACCAAAATATTGTGAATCATTTTTATAAAGGTATCCATAGACCATAATTAAAATATTGGTTCAATATAAAAAAAAATTCACTTGAATTACCTACCTATAACTGTTATGATGGATACAAAGTCATGTATGAATTCCTCGTCCTAGTCGTTTGTAGAACCAGTTCAAATTTCAATACTGAAATAAATATTTAGAATTTATGTCAAATTCGATTAAATATTTTATGTAGATACATAATGTAAAAAAAAGATAAAATATTGTATTTACTGCATGTTACACACAATATTATATAAATCAGATCAATATATACAATATACATTACAGGCACGGATCCAGAGCAAAGATCTAGGGGGGGGGGGGGCCCAACAATTTTTTTACAACACAAATACAATTATAATAAATTATTATCCTTTATTCTTAATAAATAGTAGATATTACGTATAATAATATATTATATTATCAGACATATATTATGTGATTTGAAATATAGTAATATAGTAAATTTTAGGATCTGTAGAATTATAAAAATATATGTCTAAAATATGTCTGGGGGGGGCTGGGCCCCTAGGCCCCCCTCCTGGATCCGCCCCTGATACATTATAGGTACATATTACATATAAGACATAAATCATTAGGTATTTTGAGATAGCAATAAGGTTTTGACTACGCTGGAAATCATAATTACATTGCTAATAATATGACCTTAAAAATATACATATCTTTAATAATTTCAGAGTAAAGTTATAATTGCTTAAATTATATAAATTATTGGACAAATTAACCAGAAATAATTCTCATTCTTTATGAAATGATTAATCATAATCAATAAATCCAGTGAACCGGCTAAACCTGCTACTTTATCCAACTATAATAGACTATACCTCTATGTGTCGTATAAAAACATAATTACAATGATGCCTATGATATTCATGACACATAAGCCGTAACTTATCATACCATATAATCGTTTGTAACAAGTATTGTTAATGCCATGACTTATGAGTTATGAGCTATGAGTATTAAATACTTTTAATATACTTACATTACTTCATTATAGTCAGTACATACTACATATTTTATTAATTTATATGCTATAAATTGTAAAGACATCATTCGTTTTTCAACGTTCAAATTATATCTACCATTTACTATACTATATTAATTATTTTATATACACAATTTTTTTGTTATATAAAAGGCACATTCCTCGTTTGTATTAGTTTTTATTTTACTAATAGTTTTAAAGGTTTAAATATAAAAAAAATATTTTTTGATGAGAAGGTCAGTAATTTTTTTCTATTTCATGTTTGATAAAACAAATACTATTATTCACTACGTCATTACGCATAAATTGTACATAATGTTCGATATCGTAGTAAATTAATCTATAATATACTATACACATATTAATAAGTACATTATAGGATATTATTACGTTGGTATAGGTACCTAAAATAGGTAACTTTCTACATAGTAAGCATTTTTTAAAAATGATTATGTGCTATAAGCATAAAATAATTAGTAAAATAGCTAATTATAACACAATGTTCTAATTAAGATAACATTAAGACTATTAAAATATATATGCATACCTATATCAGATATAATAATATGTTTTGAACCTATAATATATATTTATATTTATAATGGCATATATTACGCTACCTGTACTTTAAAGTCCACGCAGATTGTATTATAATATCACAAAAATGAAACAAAATTTAAACTTCGGTTAAACACTTTTTTCATTTATGGCTGTGGCAAGAGTAGGTATATAGTATTATTCAAGCATTGGTTGTCGAAACATGTACATTTATAATACTTGTATAAATAATGTTTTAGAATTATTTAAAAGCGGTTTTGCAGTGTAAATAATATTATCCTTGAAGTCAAAGTAATAATATAAACAACACTTCAAAACGTACAGTTGAATATTACTATCTTTGGAAATATATAACTATAATATTTAGTTATCTAGTTATATAATATTCTTATTTCTTTAAAATTACCACCGACGTTTGAATGAAATAATATTAGTCAATAGTTATTATCCACTAACAAAACATTAAGTGACATTCCATATGCCAAAGTTATTCGTATTTCGTATAATATAAAATATGCATCTATATTTTATTGTATTTCTATGAATACATTTTTATTAGGTATAGCGCAAAAACATTTCCTTCAAAATAATCTATAATAAATATAAATAGGATATTTCATAAATAATTTACATACATTCATATGCAAGTAATATGATGTTTTGCAGATTTAACATATTTTCATCACTTGTCCAAAACTTTGTAGCATAATGTATTATATTATATAGGTAAGGTAACACATTATTGATTTGTTGTTAGTTATCAATATTTAGGGCTTAGGCATTATATTATCATTATATTCGCGCAGCGCACATTTTCCTCCAAGACTGTAATATAATTATAATACTATATGTAATTAGTTTATATTTCCGTTATCGTTATTTGTACGCAGCCCATTAGTTGTCAAAATAGTTTGATAGCGTGTTTTGAAGAATATTTCGTGCGCTGAACAAACGTGGTAAATTTGTATTCGGATGGGAATGAAAGGACTGCAGCGGACGCATAACGCATTATAATATTCATATACATAAAAGATGAAAGACGAAATGGCCGGAATCAACTTCCTACCTACACAAACGGTGCAACATCAGCAGCAGCCCTTGCGAGTTACGTCGCCACGCGGACCGCACAGGTTCTTTGATCAGGCGCTGGACACGCGTAAGCCGGGCGGTTCTACGATTGCATTCCATTCACCGCCGTCTGCAAACATTACACGCACGGTAAAAACGTTTACGACCAATAAAGAGCGATTTCGAAAAGAAAAAAAAAACATTATATTATCTCTTGATGACATTGAGGTGTCCGTTTGGACGAGGCCGACTCAGTAAATTCATCAATCTCCAAGTCTCGGGGTATTTGTTTCTTCGAACTTTATGGCCGACCATTAATCACGACCGAGAGTTCTATCTGGCTTCGGAGATCGGGCACACGCTATAAACGCTCTGGTTTTATTATTTATTTATTCTTCTTTATTTGACTTTTCAATATCCCCCCGCTACTATATTTATATTAAATTATTACCACGAGATTCTTTTTATATATTTCCATTTCGTTTTCTCTCTAAGTTTTTTTTTTTTACATCCACTATAGCATAAACTCTCTCACGCACACACACGTACACTGAAGTTAATTTAATGCGACTAGTGCCTCTATAATAATAATAATGCGTGAGTGTGCTGTGCGGGAGGCGGGAGATGGGACTAGGAAAAAGGAAGAAGAAAAGGAGACGGAAGACACGTATAGAAAAATAAGACGAAGGAGAAGCAGACGGATAAAAAAAAGAAGAAGAAGAAGAAGAAGAAAAGAATCGAGATACGACGACCGGGGAAAGGAAAAAACAACGGGTTTATAAATTATAAGTGCACAGTAAAAACTCAGGTATGTCTATTAATACTAAATAAGACAGAGAGAAAGAACCAGCAGCTGTATGTATATAATATATATATATACAATATGTATAAAGTATTAAATATAATAAAAACCTCTTCTGCAGTCTTCACGTAATAAAACCTCGAGACTGCTAGTCGCCGTTTAACGCGTGCACACCATCACGGACAACCCATCGTCGGTCGCCCGGCCGCACCACAAACGGATTAGGTATAATCCGCGGTCGATCATTATATTATCTTCACGCACATAATATACTGAGTTAATATTACCTCTTTTGCCGGTTTGACGAAAAAAAAAACAATCTTGCATGGCAACCTTGTGCAGTTGTATATACATAATATTGTTCCGTGTGAATGCTCAAACGATTTATGTCAATCATTGGCCTCTATCTATATCTATAATATATAATATAATACTAAACATAGTATTATACTTCACTTGTGACATATTATAAACTATTTGTGCATTAGTGAATCAAAAATTTAAATAGGTAGTCAATATATAATCATTATTTTTAACCAAACACCCAAGTTCTTTATTATTCATTTTTCGTCGATATAGAACACCTCCACTTTAAACTTTAAAACTTAATGGTAAGTTGTTTGTTGGTTAATGGTGGTAATATACTAATATATACCTAAATCTCTTATAATTCTACATAAACTAAATACCGTGGAGTTTATAATTGACCACAGATTAACCTAAAAAGTAGAAACATCCACGATCCAAGTTACAGCATGATGGCGACAGACATTCTCACAACCCTCAATCAGATTATACATCAATCATCTATTTTCATTAGTTGATTAATCAATTTTTAAATTAAGTCTGCACTGGTTCAATCATCGCTCTTGTTGTAATGACATAATTGTGTTTTAAAATGAAACCCATTACAAATTATAGTAACTATTGTAACAATGTATTTTTCTTACATGATTTAAATGTATATAATTATGTCTTATACAGTTGTCAGTCACACTTAATTTGTAGTGTACCAATAAAATGTAAAAAATGTACAGACATTTAATATACAGACAGACAAATATTTAAATTGATTAGTAATTGATCTCTATTAATACGGTAGGTCAACTATATTTTTTTTAAATACAAACCGTTACCTAGGTATCTAAATATTTTAAATAACAATACTTATAGTATTATTTCAAATAATATTTCCTATTAACGTGTTATTAACTTACAATATAAGTAGTAAGTACATAATATTATGTCAATACCGGCGTATACAATATAGAATGGTACTGTAACAAGAATGGAAATTCTACGTTTAATATTTTGAAAATTACAAAATAACAAAAATTTAAAATCAATAGAGGATATATCGTTATTATATGTCGTAAACATTTTAGCTTCAATCATTCATAAGAAATAGGTATATGACTCTTTTTTTAATGTCCACTTAAAGAAATGTATGAGGAGGAATCTTATATTAAACTTTAAATCTATTTTAATCAAAAACAAAAATTGTATTTTAAAATAAATCAAAAAAAACTGAAACTAGTAGTGTACGCATATAATATACTGATTTTAATTTAATATTTTATACCGGCCAGGTAATTATAATAAAGAGTGGTCATAGCATTAAATAAACAGAATGCCGACAACCAAATACATAGTTTAAAATTATTTTTGATATTTTTGAATAATTTATGTGTATTATCATGGATCAAGACCTAACAAATAATGAAAAAAAATGTATTGAATTCATATTATTTTTGGACTGTATCAACAATTTAGTAAGTTATTAAACACAGCTTGATCTATCTCTATGATATAAATGTTTAACGTTACGTGTTTTTAAGGAAGCTTCTCTCAATTTTCCTCTAAATTTCAATGTATACCTTGAGTTTCATGGCAACTTGTTGAGTGTAGGAGATGTAATCGTTACTCTGATGGATATTCGTGGAAAAATTGATTTAGAAGTTCCTTTGAATTTTCCTTTGGACGAAATTGTAGAATACAACAATTTTGCTTCTCATCCTATGCTAAGTAACTGTTATACAACTTATACCTAAATTAAAATATCTTTATTAGGTGTATATATATTATATATATTATATATATGATGAAAATTTATAACGCATTATTAACTTCGTTATCATGAATTCAACTTTACAAGTTCATATAAATAAAAAATTAAATAAAATAAATTAAATAAATTAAATCAATAGAATATAAATGTTGTTAAGTATTTATATAACTTAATAATTTTTTTTTTACAATTTTTAACGATGCTTTAAATTTAATCTTTAAAAACATTATTTATTATTTCTCCAAGACTTAAATTTATTTATATTTTTAAAATTTAGAATTTTATAATTGCATCATAAATATATTTATAATAATATACTAATATATTATCGTTATATTATATTATTGACTATAGACTATAGCCAACAATGAATTATTTTTTATTTTCCCAACATGTTTAATTTTTAAGTAGGTACTCTTTGAAAATCGGTTAGTAGTTACAATATTATAATATAAGTATTAACTTATTTGTTTTAACTTGTTTTTTAGTTTATTTTGAATCACTGACTGAAATTGAACAAGCCCCTCTAAAATTAACAAGCAATCAAAAAATCGATATTAAACAGACGTGGCTCTGCGTCGTGGACTTGTTGCCTTTGGTGTATGGTAATAAATCATTAAAATCGAAATATACACAATATATTTTATCCACCTGATAGGTTCATCCAAAAATCAGGATTTTATATTAAATATACTTTTTTTATGAGGTTTTCTAGTCACAACCATTCTAGCTCAACAATATTAGAGTACCTATAGTCTATACTTACATTAATACTGCACTCTACAGTTCATAATACATATTATAAACGAAGTATTATATTGTTCATAGGTGTTAAGTATGACTATACAGGCAGACAGTCTATAATACAAAAGTATATACTATATATCATAATTTATTATATGAGTGTTTTATTTGAGTGACATAATATAATATGATATATTATGTATATCATACAATAGTATTCTGACTGTGCGCGTTTAGATATGCATGTAATCAGTGCTCTAATTGGTATATTTATACCTATATTATAAAAGAGGAACTTAGCTAATTAAAAAAGAAGCGTTTTACAAAGACATTTAAATCATGTCTTCATTCTAATTTGGTAACTATAGATAGGTACCTCCTAAACACCACTTTAACATTTATTGAATAATGCTAATAACTAATGCATACCAATAAATTACAAATAATAACCAATGAAGATGTTAACTTTAATTCCATAAATAACATTTAAATTTCATGAATTTAGCTATCTAGGTATCGTATATAAAACAATAATTATAGTATATTACAGGGGCGCACGCAGGAAAAAAATTCTGTGGATGGGATATATTATTATCGCCCTGGTATATTATTATAAAACCAAAAGAAATAGAATGAGGTTTTATACGCTCTTTGGCTATAATTGGCTGTTTTAACCATGTTAAGCATTAATATTTGTAATCGTAAATCGATCGTCTATGGATTTAAAAAAGGCATAAATAAAACGAGGAAAAAACAAAAATGTGTGACGATACCAAGGGTTTAGCTATTATTATTATTGATGTCACCCATATAAGGTTACAACTAGAGATCATAATCTTTGTACCTACCTATAGGCTCTCCAGCTACAATACTATTATAACCAGAGATATAAAAATAATTCACTATATAGTTTGCTAACTCACAATAATATGTGAAGTCATAATCTCCCATTTTCGTGAGAATTATGGGTCTTATGGCAAAACATACAGGCCATTCTTGCCTATCATAAAAAAATATATTTGTAGGTACACACATTTAATACATTTATTTCTATGTGCACATTTGTTATTGATAATAGATACTCTAATTCCACTCCCCACAAATATGGTGGCAAGGTTCATTAATTTCAATAATAAGCGACAAGCGTACAGCAATCTAATTTATTATCCATACCCATCTGTGATTATAACATAATATTGTAATGTACCTACCTACGATTACAATACACACATAGTAATATGTGAACTCATCATATACCATACTCGCATATAGATGGCACTAGTGATGAAGCGGAGACACGTGTCAAGGTGTGCGGACAGTACCCGTTGAAGGCGATCGGTGAACGCAATCAGAACTTGCTGTCGCATGCCGCGCACCTGAACGCGACCATATCGTGTCCGGCCGGACTGAGTCGGATTGGGTCGACTACGCCAAACAACGTGCTGAACATCACCATGCATGGCCTGTACAATCCATCGTTGAGCGGCCGTTGGCGTTACACTCGCGGCTCGGACACCACGTGTTCGGCCATATTGCACGTACCCTCCGCTATCGACTCGGTAATAATAATAAATTAGCAATAACACCAGCTAACAACCATGCCGCGTGCCTATCATCATTCGTATAGTTTATATTATTATATAAATAGGTATAATGTCATGACGTCATTGTATTCGTTACTTTTTAAAAATGTAAACGTTTTATTTCTTTATTCGTAGCATAATATTACATTTATGCACACTATGTAGGTAGGTATATATTATTATCGTTTTTACGACTAGGATGAGCGAGACCCACTCCGGTTTTGCCTGCGCACGACGCGAATAATGTTACGTACCTACCTCTATATTACGTTCGAAGTATATACAGGCACATTATTGGACAGCGCCGATATAATAATAATAATAATATTATAATATAACAGTCATAAATAAATTTGGTTGGAATTTTTTTTTATTATTACTTTTTTTTCTCCAGAAAACTGTCTCGTGCTATAAATTTTGCCAAAAAACAAATACGCCCGTCGTAAAATATACCGACAACCGCTCAGCATGAGTTCGTTTATCGATTTTTTTTTTACTTTTTCAAAAACGGCCCACACGCCGCCGCCGCTGCCGCTTGTTCCATGGCGGCATTGCATGTATGATGTATATGTCATATGGATTCCTAATGTATTCACAAGTCCTACTGGCTACTTCGAAGTGTTTATATAACATCTGAAAACTAAAGCCAATCCGATAATATACTAGTTTATTTTTTGTACAAAATATCATATTTTGAGAAAACGTTTAATTTCATTATTGAATAAATTCTGGATTATGATGTAGGTACCTATGTTATAAAATAGGTACTTATTCCCTACGTACAGCTCACTCAATAACTCGTTTATCTCGAGTCTTACCATCATAATGTTTAGTAATTATTGAATACTTAATTGTAGTAGGTAGGTACCTACATGAAAATTTGCAAAGATTATCGATAGACTATCGATTAAATAGCAATTATTTATTGCTATTATTATTTATTACAGCTTTTATATCATATTAGAGACTAGCTGACACGACAATGCGTTACTAATGCTAGGTTTTTGTAATTAGTATGGGTAAGACCGTTTTCGACCAAAAACGTACCCTTCCCTTTTCAGCCAAAACAAAAATGCAATATTATTTAATGTTATATACTTTAGGTCTTTATGTTATACTTATAGAAAATTATTAAATATATATTATACCTAAGTTGTATAAAAAAAAATACCCATAAATAAATAATAATAATTCTAACAGTAAAAAATTGTTGTCATTAATTATTATAATAGTAATGAGTATAATATAATATAATAGTATATGATATTTGTTAAATTTTTGAAAATTATTAAAAGTATAAGTTGCATACAATTTGTAAAATATTTACATAAAATATAATTATAATTATAATATATTTAATTAATGACAAACCCTAACTTATACTTTTAATAATTTTCAAAATTGTATTTGCAATATATATATATTTATATGTTGTTCTGTTAGTTATGCTACTACCTATTGATAAGTTCAATATTACTCATCGTACTGTGAAAAGTATTTATGAACAAGAGTCAAAAAATAGATAATTAGTTGGTGTATTCTAATTTCTAATATTATCAATACTAGAGAAATAGATTCTGCCACCAACAAAAAAATACTGGCTACAACACTGGAGACTGATGTATAATATTATACAGAATATGAGTGTTGCACTAGTAAAGTATACATCTGAACAGCGTATAAGACTATATCATCTTATTAAATATCCTAATAAGTAATGACATTGACATAGAATAATAAATTTAAAATTATGATATATGACGTCCATGTATAGGTATAGGTATATAGTAGGTAAATACAAATGTTGAAATGTATACTATTTAACTTAGTTCATACGTCGAAAACAATAAACTAATAAAAGCAATAAATTAAAATTAATGCCACTAGACCCGGGTGTACTGAGTGTGTGCAGCATCATATATGGCCATTTATATATTTTGAAGGGCCCATCAAACGATTTACTACTCAAATTTCTCACAAATACGGAATTTTTAATTGAAATAGAACAATTTATGTATAGAAAAACGTCAAGAAGAAATGTTATTAGAATCGTATAATATATTTTGTAGTGTACTTACAATTGATTTCAAAGAATTGATTTATTTTGGATATTAAATTGTTTTAGAAATCACATTTTTTACACTTCAGTTTTCTCTGGAATCTTTCTGATTTTCTTTTGTTTCAATTTTGGTATGGTTCCTAGAACCAACATTTTAGTTCCGATTTCGATATTGTTCTCAGCACCTGTCGGAAACAAAAATGTCGATTATGGGTCTTCAGGTTTAAAACTTTCTGTTTTGATTAATACAGATTTTAACCCGGTCTAGTAGTATAATCTATTCATAATACCACAACAAAAATGAACACAATATCAAAACGATTAAAGCTTTCAACATGGAAAAATGCATTTAGTGGTCTCAAAATATCAGTTTCGATTAGGGTTTCTAAAATACTTAAATAAGGGTTCTATCGAGCTTCCAGTTATTTAAATTATGATTTCAATTCTTGGTTTACACTAAGTAGTAAGTAAGTACCTAGTATAAATGGGAACTGTTATTGAATACTGGTTGATACCAATCAATTATTAAGTTTTGTAATTGATCTCTGATATCAATATGCATATACTCATCACAGTTTTATACTTATATTATGTTATATAACAAAAATAATTATGATGCAGAAAAAAGCTTACTCGCTTAACTATCCGTCATACTAATCCGTGGCACATAGCTTATATGCAAATGCCAAATATACATCTATCTAATATATAAAATTCTGGTGTCACAATGTTAGTTACCATACTCCTCCGAAACGGCTTGACCGATTTTTATGAAATTTTATATGCATATTCAGTATAGGTCTGAGAATCGGCTACTATCTATTTTTCATACCCCTAAGTGATAAGGGTTATCCAGAAAAAAATAAAAATAAAAATAATATTATTATTAAAATAATAATAGCGTATATTATATATTGGTTGCTATTGGTTAATCGGGCATGTTTGTTGATTTGTATTATAATTTTTGTCAATATATATATGTATATATAAATGAATGTTTGTATGTAGATTAGACCACTGGGAAGAAGATAGGCTAATTTAAAAATGGTTAAATTTGGTTTTTTTACTCATCGAATTTTAGTACGGTTAGGTTAGGATTTTGTAATAATTGATTATATTAATCCATCGTAGGCGGAATTAAGTAAAAACGACAAACTTGGTATAACTTTGATACTTTAGAGTT
>NC_042495.1:43723143-43751486 GCF_005508785.2 Acyrthosiphon pisum | reverse complement strand
TCCTCTTAAATCATACACTTACGTACAAACAGCGCGGGGTCCGCGATCTACCGCAGGTAGTTTGCCTACCTGATAATGTACTGCTGTGAATCAGAATTTTTATCCTGGGCAACAGAAAAGTTAATATTATAAATCTAGAACATCACACACCGAATATTAAATAACGCATTGAACAAAGTTTGAGTCATATACAGTTTGTACATTTAACGGGTAACGGAATGCACGGGATCAGCTAGTATTATATAAATTATACATATTGGAAATACTTACATCGATAGCACAATCATTATGTTCAAAGTTATATACTGTCATACTGAGTTATCAGATGACTATTAAGATGTTAGATACATAACTTATATATATATTAATTTATTTAGGAAATCCATAGCTCCGTATTTGAGCGTGGCACATACACGGACGTAACAAGGGACGTAAACGATCTGCGATGGTTCAGCTTGGATAACATGCCGGCAACCGTATCCACCACGGGTCAGAGGTGCGTAATCACACTATTCCCACGAATTCACATGTTTGGCCACTTGAAGCCGATCTGCGGTAGGTAAAATAAAATATATATACCCAACAACCAAACAAAACGAAAAAAAAACGGGTAGGCTCCACTTAAAACAGACACACATTATAATATAATATTATAATATGTATACACGTAAAGACAATAGAGAAGAGTTTATTCAAAACAACGTATACACTAAACAATAATATATAAATATATGTATATATGAATATGCGCCGTATATAGTGCTGCCCCGTCATTTCAACGTCTTGTGATTGTTGTACAGTAAAAATCCCATAGACGATATTTTGGTGTCTACAAATGTTCCCAGATCGATACAGGTGGTCCGAATTAAACTCAAGAGCTTCGTTGGCGTGCGTGTGTGTAGAGAGATGTTGAAAATGAAATTGTCTCTTTTATATAGGTTTGAGGAATACAATGGTGTAGAGGTGAATTCGGCGAAAATTCCTAATCCAAAAGACGTACTGTTCAAAGGGCCCAGATTCGAATGGAATCTATGGAACCGATTTCTCATGAACGAAATATCGTCATATGCATTACAAGACTTCATTTTCAAGTACCGACGCGACGTATTCTTAATTATAACGGCATTCCGTTAACAGTATCCCAGAAAAAAATATTTAGACTAAAAACCGTTCTAAAATTGTTTAAAAAGGAAATAATATATTATATATAATAATTAATAACAGTAGGTATCCTTTATTATTACCATTGATTATAAATACTAGTATACTATAACTAGTATAGTATTTATAATCAATGCTATTACTATCTAAGTATAATATGATAGCTTTTAATTTATAAATATTAATTACCTAATATATTTGTACAATTTATGAACTTTTTATGACAAAATAAAAAATTACATTTGTAAAATATTTTTGATAGAGTAAATAATATATCTATATTTTATTTGTGAATTCAATTGAAACAACCGTTTATCATAGAACAACGATTATAAGTTGTTTTTTTTTAAATCTTTTTCCTGAGATACTTTTACATGGGAACCTTGTAACTTGTGCTTAGCCTTTTATTGAGTTATGATGTTAATTTTATTTATGAGTTATTTTTATCAGACAAAGATATCTACTTGTCACATTTGTATTTAACGAAATCAACCCCTTGATGGTTAACAATACTAGTAAAATATCCACACGGGCATCAAATACCTCATCAAATGCGAGCAACAAGAATGAAGTGGTATTTGTAGCCTTTTTGGACTTGTCGATGTTGCTACAGCCAAATTGTATGATAAATTGTTCATGTTTAATATTTGTCTTAGCCTGAAATCGTGAATTTATATTTATAGGTACTACAATAAGATGTTTTTCCATCGTTCATAATATTGACGTAGAAATTGTAAAACAAAACGAATTGTCATTCAAAAACTTTGACCTTGGTAAACTCATAAAGACAAATATCGAAGAAGATTTAAAAAAGGTTTTGAATCATATTTTTATACATAATATATCCCTAAGGTATACATTTAAGATAAAATCTTTTAGGACTTTGGGTAATAATGTATAGTGTTTTGTGTTTACTGTTTTATTAATCTTATTTTATTTATAGTAAAATACACACATATAGATTATTAACGTAATTCGGGTATAGAACGTGAAAATTAATATACTAAATAATATAGTATCGTGGGATTGTTGGATAGTTATTGGATTTATAATAGTTATTTTTGAACAAATTACAAATATATTTAGTATTTCACTAACACATGCACAAACATACATAATATAGGTACTCAATGGTATATGATATCATGACATTTTAACATTAAAATAAAGTTAAGATCAGTATAACATTGCAACACTATATAAAATATTACATGGTTACTGAATATAATATACCTATCTTCGTGTAAAAATGTGTTCAAGTAACTTGACTAAATAAAATTAAATAATATAGTGTAGGTACCAAGTGTGTATTCAGCACAGTTTTATTTACCCACGTAACGTACATTACATATTATGTATTATAGGTATTATAGGTATATTATATTATTACTTATTAGTTATTAATAAGGATATTTAGTACCTTGCATATAGTAGGTACATCATTGGTACCTACCTAGCGACGGGAGTAACCGAATTGGTTCCCGTTTGAAAAAGGTATTTTATTAAGTTGAGCCGAATTGGTTTCTGTTTAAAAAGGTTTATTAGGTTGAGCTTAATTGGTTCCCGTTTGTGTTCAGGTAAAATTGTTACAATTTTAATTTTTAATAATTGGTACAAAATTAAATTAGATAGGATAAAATATAAAACATGTACCTATTGTACCTATACTCTATATAGTCTATAGTATTTACTATAAAATGGCAATAGATTGTTATATTAAGGTTAAGCAAATTATCACTGATATTCCGAGCGATTAAGATAACGAATGAGATATACGTATTTAAATCGCTGTATGATATATCGTATAATATATCCTATGTACAATGTACCTACGTATGACAATAATGTTAGTGAGCACTGCGGTGCAATCTCAAATAACACATCGTCGTTTATACTCAATACTCGTACCTATAATAATATAACCTATATACATTTGTTTTCGCTTAAAAATCGATCATATTTTAATTTATATTTTTTAATTTTAATTTTCCGTTATGATGGAGCTTATATGTTTAGTGAAAAGGTAACTAAGTTGTTGATTATTGACAATTACAAGTTCAGATTCCAAAAAAAGAACCATGCAGAGATGGATATTAATTACAAAACGAAAATTTAAAGCTTACGTGAAATTGAATTGAGATTGTTATGACTTAAAGAAGTCTTAACACATAACCACGAAAGAGAAGGCGATGATACAACTTGCACGTCAACAATTGACAAATTCATTAAAAATAAAATGTGACAAACTTATCACAGAGCGTCCATCTACAAGTATACTCAAGGAGATAGCTTCAAACAGTAATAGTGAGTCACTAATTAAACATGATACTAACAGAGTACTTTAAAATATGAACGCTGCTAAATTAAGAACAATTCCCAAGTTACCTTCTATAATCTTGAAGAACTCTACAAAAGTGTCAGAGAATATTCGCTAACAACTATAATCTCGGTGAATACTTTATTTATGACTATGATTATGTCAACAATATAATTATAACATTTACATGCACGCAAAACTTGGAACAACTCAAGAAAGCCACTTCGTTGTTTGTCGACGGAATATTCTAAAGTTGTCCTAAGCAATTTTATCAATTTTATCAATTATTTTCTATTTTCATCAAGGTACAAAATAATTATATTCCTGTCGTATTCATCCTACTCCCGAACAAGATTACTAACACTTACATTTTTGCATCAAATAAGGTCGCAAAATACCTAACAGTTGGCGTGGTTTCGTTGATTTTAAAACAGCTATTCATATTGCCAAAACTTCACAGCTACAGCAAGTTACAGTTAGAGGAGTTCCATTTATGTCAGTCATAGTGGAGAAATATTCAACAGTTTGGTCTCTCTAATGAATTTAAGTATAATGCTTCAGAAATCAGGCAACCTTTGAAATAATTTTTTTGACTGCCCTTATTATCACCCGAAGACATCGGAGACTTTATAATGATTTGATGGCCATAAAACTTTGCTGCCTGAAATTGGATGAGTTCTTTGACTACGTTCATGACACATACATAATGATAGCCATTACCTTTCCACAGAAAATTTTGGGCTAGATGTGACAAAAATATTGATACGATTACAAATTGTTGCGAATCGGTTCATTTAAAGCTGAATAAAGAATTTACAAGTGCCCATCCTAATATATTGTATTTTATGGAGACTTTAAACTGCATTCAGAAATTAAATTATATTATATGTTGAAATAATAATACAAGAAAACTTACTAGCAAACAGGAATGAAATAAGTAATAACAAACACTTGGAAAATTGTATGACTGAGTACATTAATGAGAAGCTTACGCGAATTTAATATTAAAAGAAAGTTTGTTTCAAGTTTTCAAATCAACGATTTTAAATTGTATTTATTATATTTTATTATTTGTATTTTGTACGCCTAAGTACCTAACCTAAGTGTTGACTAGTTGACTTCCAAATTAACGATTTTAAATTGTATATATTATATCTATTTTTAACATAGGAACATAAACGCACATTTTTAACCAAGCCTACTTTAAAGTTAACAGTCCTAACTCCTAAGCCTGTAAAATTGAGAAGAAAAATGTGCTTAATTAAACGGGAACCAGTTCGGCTCGACTTAATAAAATAGTTTTTTCAAACGGGAACCAATCCGGCACGTAAGGTTGGGGCTCAGGAATCAATTCGGTACTAGTCCTAGCAACAACTAATTTTAATCACTTATCCAAATATCATATTTTTTTTAGTTCTTATTTTAATACTTGTATAGGGAAATATTTTAACTAAATAATTAAAGTATTACGTTAAGACATTAAATTGTACAGAGTGAGATTATTTTTGAATTAAAGGAATCTGATGTAAATCATACATGAACCCGGCGTGACTGTGGTAATCGTGGTGGGACACATGTAAATAAATTGTAATGGAATTATAATTCCAGAGTGTAAAAACTCATTTTTAAATTTGATAACTATTACTATAACTGGCAAAACAATGTATTGTGGAGGGGTATATTTTCAAACGATTTCATTTAATAACTACTTATGTTGACACGTCACAACTCAAACAAAAAATATACACATTGAATGATTAAAATATTACATCTGTTTAGTCAAAATCTAGAATACCAGTGCTAGAAACGTCTGACAGTGGAGGAGTGTCCAGTCAAATGTCAACCGAATGGACATTTCCTTTTGTAGTTGTTGACATTTCCGTGGCTTATTCACTTTACGATCAGTATTTAAAATATTTAACAACAAGGTAACTGCGTGAAAAGTTACAATAACGTCATATTACTATTAATTTATTCAATTCATTATTTAACATTGTAATTATTTGATTGTGTAAATAAAGTCAGATCACTCTGATGCAGATGAATCTTATTCCTGAAAGCCCACAAGCTGTATTATGTAACCAGTCAAAGTTAAATAATTATCAAGAAACTTTAAAAAGCATCATAGAAACGTTGATAAATAACGTACAAACAATATCATATTAAAACTATGGCGTAGCGCACAAGTTAATATATAATAATAACTTGTTTTGTAAAATTAGTTGAGTTAAATCGGCCTATACATTTTGTTAGTTTATTAAGTCAATTATTTATGATTAAACATTACATATATATAGCCATATATGATTCAGCTGTGAAACCTACGGTATAGGTTTAAATTTTCAAATAGCATTTCCATAATTTAATTTATAAGTTGCTACACCTGTGCGGTATGCCATATTTTGTAGTACAGCGTTTCAGTAATAATTATTAATTACAAATATTATTTATTACGTTATTATTTGCCAATAATAATTAGTCGGAGAGAATTAATGATCAAAACAGTGTAGAAAGATACGTTAACGAACTTGAAATGTCTGGAACTTACGAGTCAATGCATTCGTCGTTGTTCGGCGAAATCCAGTTGTATATTCGAGATAACTACGGAAGTCCATTGATCGGTGAAACGACTCAGGTAAATATTCAATAGTAGTTCGTATCTCGTAAGCAGTCATTAATGAATTTTCATCAAATGAAAATCTAAAATCTTAAAATTACAAATTACACTACAGTTCTTTTTTTTTTTTAATCTCGTTTTAATTTTTTTTATAAAATGTAATTTAACCAGGATAATGGTTATACACTATACAGTATACACAATATATACTATTTACGTCTATCTTATCGTCGTTATGATACGTTAGCGTCTGTGAATACAATTTTAAAAATATATAGACAATATAATATGCACAAGCAGTAGGTATACATGTGTAATTAAATATCTTTGTTGTAGAGTTTAGTAAATCGTATTTTCATGGATCTGGTAGACAAAATGAAGAAAGCAGTGGAATCATTCGAGTTTCCGCAATCTGGCGGTATTGATAACTTATTACAATTTGATCGTGTGATCGTTTACGCCAGAGAAGCAGACGAGATGGAACAGGCGGAACGTGCCAAAATATTTTACTTTGACGTAAGAGCATCTCAGATAGAAAAAAATTAGGATAACGACGCGTTTTAACGTCCGTCCATTTCAGTTAAACTCTACAGCTGGTGCAAGGTGTAACCCGAACTACTGGTTATTATACGCTAGTTTATGCTCAAGGCGACTAGATTTCGATACGGCTTTGGAGTATGTCAAAGAAGTGTTACTAGTCGACAGTGGCAACCGAATCGGGCGAGTTTAACAGGGCTATAAACTAGTATAGTTACTGTCACCGTAAAAAAACACTCGTTCATAATATACAAAAACTTTAAAAAAAAAAACGAAATCGACTGACAAAAATCTAGCACATAATTTTTATAATCGTCACTTTCAAAAAAAAAATAAAAATACGTTGATATTTATTCCGTCCGTATTTTGTATCGCACTAATGAAAAATATTCGAATTTTTTCGTCATATGTATGAAATAAAACAACCGACTTTCTTCTTCACAAATTTATTTACCATAGGTACAGATGTATAATTTTTTTTTCATTCGATTTGTGCGTACTCTGTAGTTACGTGCGTAAATAGTTAGGTATATATAATTCCGAGATGCAAATTCACTGAAATTAATATAAGCTCTGGTTGCGTTAATGCTAATTCCTTATTATTATTTACTTATTATTATTTACTCAGCAATAACTTTCAAATCATATCGCAATAATTCATTCATGCGGTTGCTCTAAAAATGTCAATACTTATTAAACGGTTGATACTTCAGTAATATTACTTAGGTACATAAAAATCGACAATTTTACAATGTTCAATATAATTATAGAGCCCTTTTAATAACAATATATTATGCCATTTTATATTGATAACATTTTCATTTAAATTTAAACTGTTGATACAATTATTGACATAATTGTTTAATTTATACCTACTTCCGTCATACATTTAATATATTTTTTTCGATATAAATTCGTTTAAAAATATTTCAAAACTGATGATTTTATTCTGTTTAATAAAATTAATTACAATTACTCATAGTACAAAAAAAATATTATAAGGGTTGACTTAATTAATAATTATTTGATTGTTCAGATTATTTTTGTATGCCGCAATACAGTTTACCATTCACGAGGACAACAACAATGGCGAAATCGTGTTGAAATCTTTGATAATGAGTCACGGAGACTTCAGCGAAGTGTACGCCTTGCTCAGTGTTCACTATTCAATACTGAACATGTATGAATCTAGCTACATCATGCTGCAAAGGGGTAATTATAGTATAGTTAATTTATTCTATGTATATTACGGTGTGATGAATTGGAAGGAGAAGTAAGATTTATTGTTTATATTCATACGAATAAAATGTTGTGTGGCAATTATTATAAGTATATTTATTTAGAAAATATTATAATGAAATTATTATATTTTTCCTTTTAACATACAAATATACAATTTAACATTACTAAATAATTTAATTTATTTAAAAATTAATGTTAACGATCATCTTTTAAGTACATTTGTGGTTTATACTTAAATATTATGTTCTTAAAACAATAAAAAGTTAATAAAAATTACAAATTACTGGTATATTGTACTCAACATATGATCTAAATTGTTAACCACTTCTAAGTTCTAATATAATAACATATATTTAAAAATTATACATAATTTATTTGTCAAAAGACTGCACAATATAAATATCCATGCCTATTATGTGTTTATTAAATAACAGAAATATAAGCCAATAGTAATTAGTAGGTATAGTTAAATTAATTAATTAAAATATTAATTATTAACTAGACTATTAAATGATAAGTATTTTCAAAGAAAAAACCTAACCTTAGAAAAAAGCCACCAGCTGCCGCCTTCAGGTATCTAAAAAATGTAGACAAACCAAATCCCTACCCCCACAGAATAGTGTTATAAAATCATGAACATCTTCAATATATTATCATCTTAAATTATTTGTGTATCTATAAAAAAAAAGATTAAAAAAATATATAGTATTTTAAATTAATGGTACGAAATCCTAATAAACATGTTTATATCATGCATAATACATATACGAGTATTATATAAATATATAATGTATTTATGCCAACTAATAAATATAATATAATGTATATATAATATTCTATCTTTTCAATTCCTATTACATTTACATAAATTGAGTCTAAAAAATATTTAGGTGAATTCTAGTTTATTAATTATTACTTTCTTTAAACATCTTGTAATAATAAAACTAAATTGCTCCAAAATGTTCATTTTTTTTAAACACCCTAATTATTAATGTATTGATCATTTACTTTTTTCAGCTGAAAGATGTGTTGAAGTAGACAAATTTGAAAATGATGGTCCTATACTCAAAAATCTAATGAGTTGGACACCAATAGGTCATGACAATGATCCTTTAATTAAATGTGTAATTTTACTATTAAAATTCGAATTAGTAAAAGTCAGTTAAAATACAGTATATCAATGAATAAAATGGAATTTACATTTTTATTATATTTTTAAGTTGGCGACACATTGTTTAAAATTAGTGAAAAATCAAAATGAACAGTACCATTATTACATGGCATTGTGTGAGTACAAAATAGGAAATAATTTAGCAAGTTTAGAACATTTGAAATGTGATAAATTGATAGAAAAATATGTGAGTAGTAAGTATAGGTATAGGTATTCTAATATTTACTATATTTTTCATAGTGTCATATTATTATACCAAGTTTATTTTATATTATATAAATTATAATTAGGTACCTATAATAATCTACTATACAAATTTACCTACTAGGTATTTACCTACTGAATAAACATTTAAAAAAAAACAAAACAAGAATTCGTTAAGCAGTATGAATGATGATTTACTTACGTTTTAATTTTTATCTTAAAAATGTGTGACACCACTGTGTAGAACAACTTTTCGGAGCTGCAAATTTTAATTATTATACTTCTTAAGTTATCAAAACTTTCCTTTAAAATAAAAATAAAATTAATACAAACATCAAACATTTTAAATATTATAATTTTATATCACTATTAAAAGGTATCTATTTAAACATGTCGTATAATATAAACCTACATATTAAACTAATCAAAATAAGAGAACATTAAAATTACTACAAATAAATACACTATAATAAATCATGAACGTTAAAACATATAGGTGTATAATTAATTTTAATAAATCAAATCACGCTTGCGTATAGCAGTCGTTTGGTTATAGTATATTATTTTAATATTGAACTTCTTGGAATCTTTTTTTTTTTACAGAAGAAAGTTACTGACGCATTAAAATTTCTTAACGATATAGAGTTAAACGAACGGCTCGATATTTTTGAAAATGACTTGCTACACATAATATATTCCGAATCTCCTTGTGAAGAATTACATTTGGTCTACTTAAAAGCAGCTATGCATTGCTACAAAAATAAATGTTATATCAAAGGAGCGGAAATTTGTCAAATCGCATGCACTGTATTACGCACGCCAATGATACTGATATTGTTAGCCAAATGTTTGATACAGGTAATTTTTTAGTTTAATTTAATAACTAAGAATATTTGTATTTTCACAAAAAGACACGTATGATCTTACATTAGTTTTATTATACCAAAAACCTCATAGAAAAGTGTCGAAAAATGCCTGGATAAAAACCTGTAAATCCGTATTAAATTATTAATTAGACGCATTTACATACGTCGTCGTGTGTTAAATTTTAAATTTAACATTCAGTACATATTATTCTCACTTAGCAGCTTAGCATAATTTCTGATGAAAACGTGTAATTTAATATATGTAAGTGTAGGTATACATACAGTAAAAAAATGTCTAATGAATTAATTTTGAGTCTGCATGCAGACGTTTCTTAATAATCTAGTCTGAGTATACACTACATTTTTATCATTACATTTTTGTAAGTTAAATATTAATAAATTCTAATAACAATAGGTTATTAGTTATTAGGTCATCTAATGTTTCAATTTATAATCTATGTGAAAGAACAATAGTCTATTACGATAACGAATTGTAATATTTAATTACTCGTTACTTCCTGTGCGAGTTTTAATTACTAATGTGAAAACATAATTATTTAGTTTTATATTGACAGTAAAACGCATATAGAACCTATAAAGTCTATATAATATATAAATTATTGTAATAATTGTATAATATTTTTTAAGTATCTACAATACATATGTTAAGCTCATAAGTGCCAATCATCCAAAAATATTTAACTGTATACAAAACGTTCATATATTGTTATTTGTTATACCTAATATCAGAAAATGCATTTTTAAAGTACCTACGCGCATTGCCCATTTGAGCGCTGGTACCTACTTTTTTCACCCTTAAATTTGTCACACGTCATTTGAGCTTGGTCGTTTGGTATTGACTCTTATTCTTATAATCTTATAAATTAATAATTATTAATGTTTTTCCGTTGTAATTTATGTTTGGTATATTATCCTTCAGGTTTATGTCAATTTTAACTTTTAAATATAATACATTGTTCGTAATTATTTATTCTCAAAGTTACAGTGCATATATTGTGTTCACTGAACATCGTCACGTTTTTTTTTCCAGATTTAAGAGTTTTAATTAACTTGACACTTGTACCCATCATCTATAAAAACACTTTTTCCTGTTGTGGCTAAGATGATAGGAAACGTTTGGGGGCCGAGGGAGGGGGAGTCGATACAGTTAAGACAGAATTAGTCATAACTAATAAGAAACAACTTAATATATATTCATGTGAAGACTTTGATACAATTAAAAACCAACAATAGTATTAACCATAGCAAAAAATAGTTCGAAGTATACTTTTAGAAATTAATTATTGATTATTGTATTGTATCTTGTAATATTATGAATAATATTATAATAATTAACATGCAGGTGAAGCATATTTTCGGCCAAAATATTTATTTTAATTATATTTAAAAATAACGTGTAATCAGTACCTATTACAATATTTTAATATATTAAATACAAATTAAACAATGCAAAAATGATGATTATTTTTGCCTTTCGGCTGGTATTTTTGAAAAGCAAAGTTGGGAAATATGTTGTTACTAATTATTACTTTAGTAATTTTGTAAATTTGTAAACTAAATGCGTAGGTATAGGTATCTAACGAAATATAGACCTATGTGCCTACTACTTACATCATAAATATAATACCTAAACGATAAACGTACTAGAAATTAAATTCCATAAAATAATATTATGAACTAATAACTCAAACATTATAATATAATCACCCTTGTTTGAGCTGTAGGATAAAACAACTATAGCCTATAGGTTAGGTTACCTGCCTGAATAGCGTGCTCGCACGACCTACGATTTTATCAAAAGAAACTCTAACGTCCTACTCCTTACTAAACATAATTTTTAAGTACATATATAGTCTATACAGTATAGGTATAGGTGAACGTTCCTAGCACTATGAAATGTTTTAAAAGTGTCGTACTTACTATTAAGCTGCATGAGATAGCTGCTATACACAGAGAGAAGACTGTAGAGACTAAAATATAGGTACAGTAATTATTAATAATTATTGTTGTACAACTTTTGGAACATTGAATATTTTCACGTTGCAATACAAGTATAAAATTCTAGAAAAATATCTGAAAGCAGTGGTTTCCCAATAGGAATACACGTTTCTGGTGTATACATATTCGTATTGCGGCGTGTAACGCGATCTAACCCTTTGGTAAATAATTTAATAACGTATATATATACTGCATGGACGTCGAGCAGTAACTTTTCGTCATAATATACGCGGGGAGTTGTATATAAAGTAGTGTTATTATTATGTGTTTTATTTTCACTTTGGCACGTTTCATTATCATACTTTATTATATACATATATCGTATAACGACTAATGCACTCCTACAAAACCATCGGCATGGTTGCTGTATGCAATATATTACATCTACCTGCTGTATGTAGGTATTAATTTCACGTTACATTACGATGATATGTATAGTTTCCGGATTTTCTAGAAAAACGATAAGCTGTAGCAGTGCAGTATAAGTTTTGTTGAAACAAGTTTTCACGTTCACCCGATATTACACGCCGCCACCGCCGCAGAACGCGTCTAAATGTCCCCTCGTCGGAAGGCATGCAGGCATATATATATATCGATGTATGGGAGAGTGTGCGTGTTTTTTTGTTTGCGGATATACACTTAGTCGAGTCGTATATATAGATACTCTGTTGTTGTACGGAAGATATCATTGATTACGTTTCCTATACGGACGTAATTCAAGTATATATTATTATTATACACATATACTAGCTGCGCCGCCTTATATGTGTGTCGTGTGTGTCTCTCTATAATCTTCGGCCATCGATAAAAGGTCAACTGCTATATAACGCACCCCATTGTTATTTATTATTTTTATATATTATCTATATATATTTATATACGCTGCCGTCGATTCCAAAATACGAGTCTAATTCGTTTTCCATCCCCGCGTTATTGATAAAAATCAACGACCGTGGACAAAAACACTATATATACTGACAGCACACAACAGCATTATATATACATGTATATTGTATATAATATATGTTTACGTATAAAATGTATTCAACCACGGACGATATAGACTGAATATAAAATATATATACACCATACCATTTATAAAGGGTGCCTTACTATACATATAAATTATGATGCTGACTGTCATCGGACTCAGAGTCTAACAAAACTTTTCGACGGCCGATAAATTTGAACTCAAACGCTATTAAATAAAATTTTCATTTTTTCTTAGGCATACTTCAGAAAATGGTCATTTTATTTATATTGTTGAACCGCAGTTATACGCGCCATAATGATTTATATTATATTATAAATTATAATGCACCTATGTGAATATGTTGTGTGAACAAAGTGTGTCGAATTGAACACAATTCAAATCATCATCCAATATAAACCATATCACGGTGGTTATGTCACACTGGCTAATGGCTGCAGATATCGGCATAGGGTAACCACTAATCCCTTTAAATCCCACCAGCAAAAAAATGTTATTCAGTCATTGCAACGTTATATTTGAAAAAAAAATTATATTTTTATTGTTATTTTTTTTAAGTTACCGATTTACTTTTTCGAATGACATTAATATTATACATCATACATTATTAATTTCATATTCCAAAGAAGAATATTTTTCTGATAGATACATACTCGAATTTTGAACTAGAAGTTACAGTTACATAGGAATAACTAATAATAATTTTTAAAGTTTAAATTAATGGAGTCTAAATAGTGCAGGCAATGAGAGAGATGGGAATCAATATTTGTTCTGATGTAGGCACCTACACATTCTATAGTAGCACTCAACTACAGTCATCTAAGCTATAAATTCTTAGATTTAAGGGGGCTGAAGCGTGATATGTTATAAGGAGTAATATATTTGGGCATTTCATATCATAGCATTTATATTTGAGCTGTGTCAGAAGTAAATGAACGTTAATGAGTGTAGAATTTGTACCGGGCACCCGGAACCGACGAATTACCGGCCGCATATAAATTTTTGCACATCATAAATTTTTGCGCAATTTGGACAACTGATTCGGGGATGCTAAATTTATAAAATCAATACAGACCCGCATAATTTTTTTTGAAACTTAGGGGGCATAAATACAACTAGGGGGCTAAGCCCCTCCTAGACCTCTCCCCCCAAATTTCGCCTATGCATATTATTATGTCAACGATACAGATATTAATATATTATCAAATATACCATGCTATTTAAATGACAAAAATGCCAAAAAGTTAGGCAAGATTGAGGGACTTGGATTCGATGGATTTTGATTTTGAAAATGGGTATTAATTAGTAGTTGTGGTAGTTAGAGAATGGCCGAGAGGATTTTATTTATTCAAATTATTCGATATAATATTGACAGTTTAAAAAATAAAAATTTTGGTACGTTACCTATATATTTAAGCGCGCCATTTATTTTTGTAATAATGATAAATTTTCATGGCCATAATTTGGTATAGTTGTTGAAGGTTTTCAATAAGTTTCCAAAATTAAATTTCGTCAAACCCAAGTCCCACAGTATTGTTTAACTTTTGGAATGTTTTACTTAATTATTTATATACCAACCCCCTTAACTACCTAATCAACCAATTGTTCAAAATTTGATTTGTATAACTAGGAGAATATTTTGCTTTGGAATATAAAATAAAAATGTATGAGTCGTACATTTTTTTTAAAAAACTATATAAAAAACACTTTTTTAAATTTTGTTTTTAATATTATGTAAAAAATAATTTTGAAAAACATTATTAATGCTTTTCGTGATAATGAATGTTTATGTTAAAATAATTACCCTTTATTATAATTATAATATCAACTCGTTCAGCCTTGCTGTAGCTTAACTACATGCCGATGACACATATTATATTACAATATAATATATAATATAGTCACATAGATAATATTATAATATAATATAGGTAATAATATAATAATGTACAAAAATAAGACAATATAGTTCGGCCTTCAAATTATTTCAATATGGTTCAATTATATATTATACACAGGTGGAAGTGCACTTGCGCGATGTGTAGGTACCTTACATAATAATATGTATATATCACCAAAGACCAAACGAATCATTTGATGATGATTAAAAACACGTTAGATTGTCGTCGGTGAACTGATTTACTGTGTAGGTATAAATACATTTAATATACAGGTACCTATAGTAACTAGGTAGGTATATATAATATATTATATCTATCTAGTATAATATCTATACCAGTGCCGTGGCCCGTAGATTAGGTATACCTATAATAATATACGCACCGCCGGGGGCGATCACATTTATAATTTTATAATTTGTTTATTATAATTATTCGCGTTCAACAATATGATATATATACGTCCGCGACAGTAGTAGCTTTAAGTATATATACATAATATTATATATGGTAGATATTATATATTATACTCAATATTCCTATAGATATGTACTGTATATCATATATACCTATACTACATTGTTTTTTCACTATACAACCATATTATTATATTTATGTATATTTCATTATTATTTATTATTATATACCTAATATTTAGATTGGTGAATTGGAAAACGCCGAGAGCGCACTGAACGAAGCAAACGTTATGGACATAAAGAACGAGGAAGTGTGGGCATACCTGACGGTGGTAAACATCAAAATGGGAAACACTGACGAAGCGAAAGTGTGTTACATGCGAGCACTTGAGGTGATTATGATATTGATATAAGAGTGTGTATTTTAACGTTAGTTTAAGCAACAGGACTTTAATAGTATATTGTTACAATTATTATGATTATTGACATATTTTAAAACTCACAATTGTGATTTAGGATTTTTCTGCCTTGGGTACCTGCACATTTTCTTAATCCCCTCCCCCCGTCCCCATCGGTTTTTTTAGTGGCAATTTTTCTTACTCATAAAAAAATTTACAACACATGTGTTATTGTAATAGTATAATGCAGTATAAAAATCTATATTCAGTGCCCCAGAATTTTGAATATCGTAGGTACTCTCAGTACCAACGAATAACGAAATAGGTAATCAAAGAAAATTGTAAAATGTAGCAGTTTATAAAATTGTGAACATGTTAAAAATTAATATTTGTTGAAAAAGACCGCATGCATAATGAAATATGGCCTTATGGCTTATTGGCTATTGTATTAAAATCATGGTTAAAATCAATATAAATATTTATAGAAAATGACCAAATCGTCAAATGATATCTGATAATTTATAAAAAAAATATCATGTATCTATTTATTTTTTTTTTTGAGGTAGGTACCCACACCAAAAAATCAAAATCAATTTTGTCAAAAACTTGTCTTGCTAAAAAAATTTCGGTTTTCCCTTTTGAAAAATACTGGGATATTCTTTATATTACCAACTAGATTCACTTTCCCACTAGAAAAGATACCTACTGAAGTTGAAAATCGAAGCATTATTTCAACTATTTATCATGTATTTAAACACACACAAAAAAAAATCATCACACATTATTGTAAAATCATTGTCTTCATCGATCAAGAATCTAATAATTAGGGCTCGGATTTATATGTATTTATATAACCAAAGTATGTATTTATACAATAAAAATATGTGTTAAAGAATTCAAAATATGTATTATCGAAAAAAAAATAATAATTAATAATATAATAAAATGTAATAAAAAATGTATATTTATCTAATTAAATTGATTACCTACAAACATTAATTAACATTCATTTTTAAATTTTCGAATCCAAAAGACCGCCGATATTGTCATAAAATCTTAATAATAATTAATAATAAAATAAAATGTTATAAAAAATGCATATTTATCTATAGTTATCTAATTATCTTGATTAGGTACAATTAATAATAACCTTCACTTTTAAATTTTCGAATTCAAAAGATCGTCGATATAATATATAGTCATGATAACCTTTCAATTATTCTAAATCTGAAGAAAAGACATTAAAACAGTATAATTGTATAAATATGTGAGAAAAAATTGAATAATTGTGAAATATGAAAAAACATGTATTTATGACAAAATATGTAAAAATATGTAAAATCAAATATAGCTCATTTTATCAAAAATATTGTGAAACAAATTTATCACTTGCTGAAATTAGTTTATCATGTCGCAGAGAAAATATGTATTTATATATAAATCCGAGCCCTACTAATAATATTAACTATGTTAGAAACACAATAATAATAATATTGTCATCAGTAGGTACCTACCTAATTATTTATTATTATAAAAGTATGTTAATATTACAAATAGTTAGGCAATTAATAAAATTATCAATGCAATATAGGTAAGTCCATATCTTAAAATATTTATTAAAAAATTAAAATATTATTAAAATATTCATAAAAAAAAATACTATTTCTGGTAAGTTTAAATTTTAAAAAAGTACAAAATCAAACTTACAAGAAATTTTCAAATACAATTTGTTGTAGGTACTTATAGGCTATAGCCTATAGGTATGTGGTTAAAGAGAACTTGCACAATTACTGTAGTCTGTATGCTATTAGATAAATATTGAAAACGCTCTCCAGTACAATATACCATTTTTGATATACGGCGCTCTTGTACTGAAAGTACGATGTTACTAACATCATAGCCCACAAGAAATGTTTAGGTATTCGACGACAAACCAATACATGTATTAACAGATGTGGAGATAGGTTGCACAGAATAGTTTTGTTTATATTTATATATTAATCGAACGTTTTGTTGACATTGATTTGCCTAACTGTCTAATTCATTGTAAATCTGTTTTTAAAAAAAGCTCCCATAATAATTTGCTGGCCGGGTGTCAATTGCCCTCCTTCCCCTTTAAATATGCTACTGCAAATGACGCCCCTGCAATTTACTGTATTACTAATAGTAAAATAAATAAATTGAATTGTAATAATATCATAAAAACATAGGTACCAACTTAATAATATTATAGGCTAACTTAATTAAGGTCCGTCTTCGCTCAGAATCGTTTTGCGTAGATATTGCGAGAGAAGCTCAAATTATATTAGATTATATTGAATTTGTGTATTTTATTTTTGGTATGTAGCAATGATTGTATAGGTACCATTCTTTGGTTTAATAAACACGATTAATCTTTTCTAGTAGAATAACTGCTTCAGTTGACTATTTTAAACTTCTATTTATTTTTTGTTAGGACAGTGAATCTAGTTGGTACTTTTGAGAGTTAAAAATTAAAAATCCCAATACTTTTCTTAATAATTTATTTGGATAAATAAAAAAAAAGGCGTGCAAGTGGGTGTTGCTTTGCTGTACAGTAGGTTAGGTTAGGAATTCAATGATATAATAACTTTGTATACGAAAAATGATTCTGAATGAAGACGGTCAGTCAGCCTATGAATTATGAAATTACTAAGTATATTTGAAGATATTATTGTGAATAAAGTAATTTATTTACATATTTACGTGGAACAGTTTTAAATTTTCCATCCTAAGGCCTTACCTAGCTATAAAAGATGAACATTTTATACATTTTTAAATTTTAACTTCAAAATCATTTTTAAATTTTGTAAAAATTCAAACTTTAAATTGTGACCATGTATTTTTAATATTTTTCAACTGCCATTGTAATAATATATTAGGAGCCTTGTTCACGCTTTTTGACGCAACAAATAAAATTTTATTGATATTTATTGAAAAAAAACCTAAAAAAAATTGTTTGGAAATTGAAAATGACCGTAAACAACTCGAAACGAATTATAATATTTACTACCTATATTGACCCCTAAAGTACCAACTAGATTCACTTTCCTATCAGAAAAGATAGTTATAACTTACAAAGATAGGTACCGTTGAAGAAATTCTAAGCATTTTTAATTTTTACTGTCCTATAAGATGATGACTCATCACTGATGAGTGATGACAGACAAAAATCACACATCATTGTAAAACCAATACATTCATCGCTCCGCTCAGAATCTGAAATTTGGGAAAAACTGAAATTTGTACGCAAAACATTCGACAAAATCGGTTTTGTTATATTTTGTAGTAATTGAAAAGTGACTAACAATAGAATAATTTAAATTTTCTACAAATGTTTATTTTAGGATTTTCTATACACAGTTGTATAATTTTCAAAATATTATAACTTCTTGACCTATTTAAAAACATTTGACATTTTTGGTTATTAGTTCATTAAATATTGATAAAAAAATTTCTCTTAGCATAAATCTTAAAAATTGAATACAAGTTTCTCCATAAGTAGATCATACTGGAACCGAATAATCCAAAAAATATATAAACAATTTTTTTTATAGAGATTTTAAGTTTAATTTGACTAACTTAAATATTTAAACAATTTTGGTTATTTTGATTGCAATTAAAAAATATTTTTTATTGGGGATTTGAAACTTTTACCTATATTACTGTATTTTATATACAAAATGAAATATTTTAAACATTTATATTAATTTTAAGCTATTATCTATTTATGCCACAAACATATTTATGCTGTTTTACGATAAGCCGGTATTGACTCAAAATTTTTATGAACAATAATAAGTTATATTAATATATAGTTTATACAACTATTATAACTAGATATTAATAATAATAAATACAATATTTTTAGCAAAAATTAAATCAATCTACAATAATACTATTTACTTATAGTAAAATAAATTACTTTAATAGCATTTTCTTTTTTTTTTTATTTCATGGTATCGAGAAGCGGAAGGGGGAATTGCATTAGCATTATGTCCCCTAAAATTAATAGTAATATTTAAAAAATATATTATCATGTCTTTGCTCAGAATCATTTTTTATATGCAATGACTTATCAATGAATTCAAATTGAACACATACATTACAGTGACTTACTCAATGACGAAATACTGTATACCGCAACAGTTACCACTTTCTTCCTTTTTTGAATTACAAATGTTAATTTTATGTTTTGTGTAGGATAACTGACTGTTTATAACCTATTGCACAAATTGTTATAACAAAATATCTACCAAAATAATACAATTAATGATATAACATTTTTTTTTTTAAAAAACAGAAATTAATTTGTTCACATTCTATTACCTTTTATTGAATTAAGATTTGAATTATTTAACATTTGTTATAAGAAATAGCTAAACAAACAACTTACTTAGATAAGTAAAAAAATCAAATATAAAAAAAAAATTAATTGCAAGGTACATAATATTATAAATTATATGTATTTTCGAGTGTGGTCTCATAATAAATTTAAATACATAATTTTTTTTTCAGTGTGGACTACAAACAGAAAAGAAAAATGAATTAAATACATTATTTGGAAAGGACTTTGATACACTTATATAATTAAAAAACAAATGAACTTATATTTTATTTATAATAAATTATTTACTTTATTGCTGGCAATTTGGAATTTATTTGATTGTTTATTATTTTACTATTAATATGGTCATTAAATTAAAAAAGGGGTGTTTATTTCAGTCAAAAGAGTAAGTAATGTCACTATTTCTATTTTTATATGAATTTATAATAATTTTTTCTAAAAATTTCAAAATTGCAAAACGTTTTTGTCTTATATTTTCAAGCATTTAAAGAATTATTTTTGAATTCCATTTCTATGCCATATTTTGTCTTTATTTGCAGTTTGTTAACTTCCGACAAATGCATAAATGGCATGAAACAGTTGTAATTTTGTTTACATCTACTAGATATAATCTGAGAATAATTCTATATTTTAGAGGTATACATTATTATTGAATTTAATCAATAATAACACAATATATTATATTATATAACAAGTGGGAATGAAAAAAATGTCCAAAATGTTTACGACTACATCAAAATTTAATGTTGTATAAATTAACCGACTAAAAATCCAACTCCCATTCTTAATTGATGTTTGGCAGGAGAAAACATAGTACTCAATGCAAATGTAAATGGCATTGGGTGTAAACGTTTTTCCAGTGTCGTGCTTACATTCCACTTTCTATCTATGCTACCTAAAAAAAAAAAAAAAAACTAATCATCAAAATTTTAAATTTAGCATATTAAGTAGATTCATTATGATTATATTATAATAATAATAATAATAATAACAGTATTACAACAGTTACACCAACTGGTTATAATACAAATAAAGTTAACTAAGGTTAAAATAACAAATAATAATTGTCTAATGATTTCAATAATAGTAAAAAAAGAGTATTAACATTTAACCCATTTACTTTACCTATTCATTTAATATAGGTATTATTTATTTTTATTAAAATAATAAATATAATTTTCACTTTTATAAAATTGAATTATGTATAATTTAACAAATAAAATAGCATTTTTAGTTTTATTTTTTAATATTTTGTAAAGTAAATTATAAAAATGAATAAAAAATACATAATACTTAGCTAACTCAGTAACTATTATATTTTTGAATTTAATATAATAAACAAGAGCAGAATCTACACACTGCCCAGAGACAATATGCCATGGCCTGATAAAAGTTAGTTCTTCTGCAGATACCCACATGATAACCTGCTATATTGAAACCAGCCTCAATGGCAGGGTGTTGAGTGGGGATGCATAAAATCAGCATATTCTCTTGCTAAACAAAGTGACTTCCAGCAACTGCCTACAACCGTAAACACTACACTGTTCACAATACTACCAGCATAATAAATGTTGCTACCCACATCCAAAAATAGTAGAACACTCCTTCCAATCACAATAATAGGCATGAGTTTATAACAATTTTGAATAAAGAATAAGTGCCCTTGATTTGAATGTTATTTAATTAGGATGTAACTAATTATTTGTTAAAAAAAAAAAAAAACACTAATAAAAGTAAAAAGGTGGGTAAGTGGATGTCGCTCTGCTGTACAGTAGGTTACAAGTGGATCACTGTATAATGGATAGTATTAAATTTGAATTCAATGATATAATATCACTGGATAAGAAAAACGATTCTGAGTGGAGACGGTTTGTCAGTCTAGGTATTAGACATACCTATTATAGGTATACTTATCTATAGTATTAAAAAAAAATTGACCTATAATAGGTATTAATAATAAATTCCAAATTAATCATATCACAATATCCATCAGGTAACGCGTTACACATCAACAACAAACCGTGATACTATCATAGGTAGATAATAGTATGCTTTAGAAGTTTCAAGTAGGTACCCACGAGTAATATTTTACAATCACAACAAAATAACTAAAATAGTTATTCCAGGTTTTTTAATATGTAATTTCGTCCAAATTTGAACTTAAAATTACTATAAAAATAAACTGTGCTTATGTATTTCTTAGAATTTTTGGCAACAGAATTAAATATTTACGTGGAATCTTGTTTTAAATTTTCAATCCTTATGTATATAAAAGTTGAACATTTTATACATTTTTAACTACAAAATAATTATTCAATTTTAAATTTGATAAATTTTGTCAACATTTTAACTTCAAATGCTTATAAAAAAAATTGTCACTATGTATTTTTAATATTTTTTAACTGCTATTGTAACAATGTATCAGGAGCCTTGTATTAATTTTTTACACTTTTTGGCCCAATAGATAAAACTTTATTGATATTTATAGAAAAAAAAAAACTAAAAAATTTGAAAACTTACAATGTCCGTAAACAGCTCAAAAAGAGTCAAATTATTTTTAAAAATTTATTATGTATAGAAAATGGAAATATAAACAACCAGTGAAAATTCCATGTATCTACAGTCGTTCGTTTTAAAGTTACACCAAAAACCAAAATCAATTTTCTCGAAAACAGATTTTGCATAAAAATTCCCGTTATTCCTTAATTTTTCTTTTGTTTTTCACGGCGCTTTTGAAAACTATATGAAATTTCAAATTTTGACCTCCCAAATGCACCAACTAGATTAACTTTTCCATCAAACAAGATACTGTTGAAGAAATTCCAAGCAGTGTTACTGCCCCAAACCGTGATGACAGACACAAAAAATAAAAAAACACACATCATTGTAAAATCAATACATTCATCGTTCCACTCAGAATCTAAAATTGAATTATTGAACTAAGTATTGTTTAGCTTTTTAAGTTTAGTAAATAAAAATCACTGAAATATTTTATTTAAATAGTATTAAATTTGACATTTGGTGAATCATTTATAGATAACATCTTAGCCCATAGGCCATAGGTCAGATAGATTAGATAAATTAGGTCAATAGATATCTCTCTGCAATAATTAATATTTAATAGGATATTTTTTTTTTTATTTATATTTATTATTTAATGTATAAAATAATGTTTTTTTGTTTTATCTCTTTTAAAATATTTACATATTATGTAGGAGAACTCATGGTATGGAATGGGGAACTAAATGTTCAAAACCCAATTGTACGGTTTCCATTTAATATATAGCTTTAAATTTTAAAAAAACCAATGCTTGAAAACATAAATAAGAATTCCTTTTAATGATAAAATTACTATCTTTTTTTTCCTTATTGGACTGCCACACGAGGGGGACTGTGTAGCTTTACTTCCCCCTAATCAAATAAATAACTCAGCTTTTTTATTTTACAATCAAAAGAACCAAAAATAATAATTTGCTCCACTCTACACCCACATGGGGTAGAATGGGTTATGAGTTTTGCATGATTTTAAACATGATAATACAAATGAAAACTAGTATGAATTAATTTTAATTATCTTTAAACAATCTTTACATTTATGCAGTGTTCAAACCTATTACTGAAGTTAGCATTGCTCCACTACCTGTCTACCATTTATTAGCATACAATTATTGACTATTCTTTTGGATATACTGTGATAACGATCTCATCACAATTAAAATATTTTATTGGTATTTAGCTTATGTTGGTTAAAACAGATAATACATTTCATGGGAACGTTATCAATAGTAACATAGGGTTACAAGAATATCTTATACAATACATATAAACAATACACCAACTAATAGTTAAAAACATTTCTGTAGCCTGCTTTCTCTGTTTTATCATAGGTTTTGTTATTGTATAGTTACAGTAGAAAAAAAACCACTAGATAATTCGAATTCGAAGAAAATACATGAATTATAAATATTTATTAATAAATAACCATTATTTATGTATAATATATATATACAAAGTGGGAATTCAGTAATTTTTACATTTTATTCGTTTCTTTGGTGATAAACAAAGCGTTACGCAAATTCGGTTAGAAAATAAAAATATCTGTACCCAGCCCAAAAACATAATATTTATGTTAAAAATTATATAATTTATTATTTTTTTTATACCTTTAATGTTGATATCTGACTTAGGAATTTGTGCTTGATATGCAAAAGTTGCATTGATATCTCGTTGTAAAAGACTACCTTCAAGATCTACACCAAACTGAAGTTGCTCACTAGCTTTGAAATGATAGCAGCATTGCAACCCCGTAAAACTCAATGTAGTACTGATTGTGGTAGCATCATCATCTAAAAAAAAAATAAGTTATAGTTGATGAATTCCTTGATTTATACTAATTCTAATTTAGTTTATGAAAATAAATTATTTTTATTATTTACATATATATCTTCCCAAGACATTAAATACTGTTATATGCCCATTTGGAATTTGTGGACTGCGTTGGTGAATGACTTCAGCACCTACTGATGTTTTGTTATTCAAAGCATATAAATACTGAGAAATATAAATTCCTGTATAATTGAATAAATCAGGATTGACTAAGCACAAGGTAGCTGTATATCTGTCTGCTCTATATTCAGCAGTTGTTTGAACTCCATTTGTTTTGAACTCTTGAAACTATTGTGAACAACATTACCTACATAAATATATATATATTTTTAACAATGGATTGTAATTATATAGTTAATTACCTGAGTATTAAGTTTGATTTTGACATTATCCCAGGGTTGTACATTAACATTTGTAGAAATATTTCCACGGGGATCAATGTCACCTATCAAAAGAGGACTGAAATCTCCAGGTCCAACCTGATTGGTACCTACAAATGTAGATCCAAATTTGTAGTTTGATGTTTGACTGGTTGCTCCTATGAGAAGACTGTGACTAACGAAAAAATGATTGCTCAGTCCTTTATTGATGACAAGTCGGATGCCCTCAAAGGTCATAGGAAACAGTTCTGCAACGAAAATAGATCAATAATTAAACAACTACAAAAAAAAACTACACAATAAATGACCCAAAACGAACCTTTGCATTTCTTGTGTAGCTCTTCAACCGATCCGGGGTTTTCGATGCGATTTTCGGGAGGCAGCTTTTGTGGTGTCGTGGGTGGCGGAATTGGTGTCATATTCGGCGGCATCGGTGGTAAATTGGATGAAGCTTGTACGTTACCCATAACGTTGTTATTCAAAAGGAATTCAATTTAAAATTGAGACCTACTTGTTTCCACGCTGTTTTAATAAGTAAAGAAATTTACCGACAGGCGACAGTTGTTGATAACTTGATAGTCAAAATCGATCAACCAAGTTCACTGATACGGTTCGTGGAGGAAAAATGCATAAACCATGGGTGGGAACATGACACTTTTGTTTTTTTTAGTTTTATGTCTAACGAGAGCACTGCAAACAAATTCAAATTTCGTCTAAATTTATTATTTAACAAGTTAACTATAATATTAATTATTATTTATTTATTTATTACAACATAATTATTAATTACCTACGATATAACATGAACAATTTAATTTTTCATGCACTCATACGATATACATCATGATTGGTACATATTAAATAATTGAATCGCGGAAAAAAATCCCAAAGAAAAAGTCCAGAAAAATAAATATAAATGTGAACACATGTATTGATGTATGCTCTACTCTTAATTAGTAGTAGGTATATTTATATTTTTATTTGATTTACAATCCATATTTTATACAATTAACAATTAATTATTATTTTCATAATATATAATTATATTTTGCTATAGGTACATGGTAATTATTAATTAGGAGTAGAGTATACATGTGTTCAAATTTATATTTCTAGGCTTTTTTTCCATCTACCTAAATAATTAGGTATCTCGAGAAGTAGAAACTAACATGCAAATGCGGTAGCCAGTATAAATAGTATTATAATGGACAATGGTAGGTAAGGTTTTTTTTTTTTGAAAATTATTTGTTTGAGTTTAATTTATGGTACTTTTTATCTTTAATTTTTAATAGCAACTACATATTATAGTTATTTTATTGAGAGAAGTGAATCCTTTTTGCAGTCCTTATTTTAGAAAATACTATTGATAATAGGTAGGAAATTAAAAATTATAAATTTGTGACTAAAATAAAAGCTTTTTTTTACACTTGTCTTCATTTTTTAATTTTTTTGTTTACAACTTCAAAACACGAATTTTGAGGAACCCTTCTTTAATTTTCAAGCTTTAGCTATTGCAATGTCAATTTATAAGTTATATAATAAATATTGTATCATAAAATGTTATAATTCTTACAAATTTGAATTTCAAACACTTATGAAAAAAATATTGGCCTAGTAAATTCATCAGACAAAAAATAAATTGTCAAAAAAACAATTTAACATCTTTATATAGGTAGTAATGACAGTAATGTAGTATACATTTGTGCAAATTTTAATAATTAGAGAAAACAAAAAGAGTTAAATTAAAACAATGTTAACATACTCCAATGGATGGAACTTAATTTGCTTTATTCTCTTATTAACATAATAACTAATAGTCATGAATGACTGAATGAGTTAGGACTTATGATAGTTTAAATAATGGAATACAGTATACCATAAAAACATAAATTATTAAAAAAGTAAGTGATACAATTGACAATAAAATATAATGAAAATGCATAAACATGATAACATCACATTATAATATTTATTTTATTGTTTATTTTTTGATTGTGAGTCTTCCTCAAGAGTTTTTTGTTTCAGGAAAGGTTTGTGAAGAGTATTATATAACTGTGTTGCTTTATGTTGAGCAAACCCAGGACACAATGCCAAAGCTGTTTGAGAAGCTTTACAAATATTTTCCAACGAACCAAATGTAGATAGTAACAATGCTGCATCAGTTTTGTTTACAGCACGAATAGTTGTAAGAGCATTGGCTATCTATTATTTAAAAAATAAAACGTCAATTATAATTTTATTTTAATAAAAACAAAAGTTTAAAGTTTACTCTGGAATAGTCGTCTGCTTCTGCTTTCTCCATTATAAGATCTGGTGGCTTATTTTCAAATATTTTATAAGTTTCAATGAGTTTGCCAGCTTCTTCAGAAGTCCAAGCTAACATTAATGTAAGTTCAGCTGCCAGACACATTCTAGTCAACTGTTTGAGAGGTGCATGTGGCTCTTTGACATCAATCTGAAGTAACAATACCCGTAGCTCATATAATTTCCCCAACGATTTTACTCTGTTGTATATATAGTCAGGCTTTAGCATATGATAGCGTAGGGATAAAAATAGTGCACATGTTGTACGTCCCATTACATAGTCAGGTAAAATGTCATCTGAATATTCCCATGGTACATTAACGATAGATTTAAGCAGTGGATTGCCTCTCTATTAATAAATACAAATTAATATTTAAAGATATTTAAAATCCATTTACAAGAAAATAACTGTATACTTGTTTGTTGTTGACTAATACACCTGAAACAGATGCATTTGATTTCACAGGGGATTGGTTTACACTACTTGTGCTAGGTTGATTAGAAGTAGCTTCTGAAATATGTTGTCCACCAACAGAATTAATTGATTCATAATGTTCTGACGCTTTCACTTTGCGAAATTCATCTATGACAATAAATATACAAATGTTAAAATTATATTTAAATGCAGGGTTTTTTTTTAATGATTTTTTCTGACTGCACAAACTTATTCTCACTCTTGGGTTATAGTAGGTAATTTGTCTACTCATATCAAACCCTACGGACTGTTATCGGTTGAACTGTCAGGGGCCGCTCCAGGGGAGCACTAGCCCCCTTCCCCCAAAGCTTTATTTTTAAACAATTGTATACTGTTAAAAACAAAATTACAAAAAACAAAATCATCGACATTTTCTGAAAATTATGACTTGGTCACCCCCTAATCATGTCTCTGGAGCTGCCCCTGTGAACTGTGCTGGCTATACTACCTAGTACCTACTAATCTACTGCATACTGTACTATCTACATTCTTTACTTTCATAAGACTGCATATAGCCATATAGGTACTCAGAAAGTCAGATACAATACGTAAAAACATATAAATCCGACTCTCATGATATTATACCAAATAAATC
>NC_042495.1:43705474-43722661 GCF_005508785.2 Acyrthosiphon pisum | reverse complement strand
AACTTTTACAAAGAAAAATTGCTAGTATATGTTTAAGTAAAAATACTTTAATTGGTTCAACTTTAAGATATTAGATATGTTACCATTTAAGTCTGTATATAAAAAAATAACTATTTTATAGATATATAATTAAAAACTTTGAATCCTTTCTGGATATGAATAAGGTTATTAAAAGAGAAAATAGGACATTTGATGTCAGAATGGAGTATTTTAGAAAAGTGTTTGGTCAAAAATGCATAGATTATCTAGGTCCAAAAAGTACAACTCAACGCCAGTAAATATAAAAAGGGACATATTCTATACAGAAGGCAATCGTATAACTATAGAAATAAAAAAGAAATTCAGATTTGGTTATTTTTAATACTTGAAAGATTTCAGATTATATTTAACTGTTGTAATTTAAATTTAGTTTATAAGTATTCTAATTGTATAGATTGATTATTCAGTTCTTGTCCACTTTTCTTATTTATAATTAAATTGTTCATATTAATTATTATATTATATAACTATCTATCACCACCACAAGCATGTGCTTAAAGGTGGTAGATATTTTTTTTGTTTTAAAAAAAAATAGTATAATTATGAATAATACCTATAAACAATTTTTAATTTTAATAGAAACATTTATTTTTTTATTTTGAAGTTTACTAAATTATTGTTTTATAATGTACAATATAATATATCATCCTGAAATTCTTTTTTTGCACTGCACAAAGTAATAATTTTCACTGCACAATTACTTTTCTCACTGCGCAAAATGTGTATCACTGCACACTAAAAAAAACCCTGTTTAAATGTAAGTAAAAAATATAAATATTGTATTTACCAGCAAAGGAACCTGGATTATTCATGTGTACTAAAAACTGAAATGTCTGTGCTTAATTAAATTAAACTTATCTAATAATTATTTATAGGTATGTCGTAGGTATACTTATAAATATAACATATCAAAATACTTGTTTTAGTAGTATAAAATGTGATAGGTTTAAATAACTATATAATATTGTGTAATTTTAAAATTATTTTACTATTAAATAACGGAATAACTTAGATCTTATAAAAAAGTTGGTCCTAATTTCTAAAGTTACATCACGCTCATAAAAGAATAGATGAAAAATGAAATAATACTCTATTCTGTAAGCTGTTATCTACTTCACAGATATATAAAGTAACGTATAGTCCGTGGTTGCAGGGCAAGTGGCACAGTATTTTCCTATAATAATCTAAGACCGTGGTATTTTCTGTGATAATAGCACAGAAATTTCTGATAGTAAATCGATAGCCGTGATAATTGATAATAAGTAATAAATAATATTATAGCAAACTTTTATAACTTTTCTTGCTTTTAATTTTGGTTTTGTAAATAATTGTTATTTTAACGCATTTTTATTTATTGTAAGTAGGTAGTATAAAATAGACACAAATACATACATTCTTGAGAGGACACTACACAGATATTTGTTGTCTCCGTCTTACAAGTGCATAACATTGCAAATGTACGCTCAGCAGATCATGTTAAACTCATTTAGTTTAAAATTAGAGTGAATCCTCTTATGAAACTCGATGGTAAGAACATTATTTGTGTTCATATGTTGATTTTTTACGATTATTCCGTTTTCAAGTGAGTTATGAGTGTTTTTAATTTACGCTATATTATATACCTACTCATGACTTGCTAAAAAAATTTAACTATCATAAAAAATCATAATACAAACACAGATAATGTACTTACTTTCAAGTTTCATAATAGATTGATTCACTCTAATTTTTAAACTACAGAAGCAAAGTGCGTTTTCCTGAGGGTAAATTTGCTATGTTACGCACTTGTAAAACAAAGACAACAAATGGTTGTGTAGCATCCACTTAAGTTGGTATTTAGAAAATATGTATTATTTATTATTAATCATTTACATATTCTTTAATATTGCTACCAAATTTTAAAAACACTTACAGAAGTCAAAAAATATTATTTAGTTTTTTATATTACAGATAATATTAATTTGATTATTACCACCAAACAAGATGGGTGAACGTAAAGGACAAAATAAGTACTACCCGCCAGATTATAATCCTGCAGTAGGGGGATTGAATAAATTTAAAGGAACTCATGCCTTAAGAGAACGGGCCAAAAAACTTCATTTGGGCATCTTAATAATACGTTTTGAAATGCCATACAACATATGGTGTGATGGATGCAATAATCACATTGGAATGGGTGTTCGGTATGATAAATATCCTATTGATTGAAACAATGTAATTAATTAATTTAAATATTTAGGTATAATGCTGAAAAAAAGAAAATTGGGATGTATTATTCAACGCCAGTTTATCAATTCCGAATGAAATGTCATCTTTGTAATAACCATTTTGAAATTAAAACTGATCCTGGGGTAATAATAAACTATGAAATATCTTTATAATTAAAAAAATTTCTGAATTTCTTTGAAATAAAAATAGAATTTAGATTATGTAATTGTAAGTGGTGCTCGCCGACAAGAAAATCGATGGGATCCCTTTGAAAATGAACAAATTGTCCCAGAGGATAAGGATACGAGTAAACGGTTGTTTGATGATGCTATGTTTAAACTTGAACATGGTACTGAAGATATAGACAAGGCTAAAAAGGCAGCTCCAATATTAGTTAAGCTTCATGATGCACAAGATGCTAAATGGAATGATGATTTTTCTGCTAATTCATTATTAAGACAACAGTTAAGAGTAAGTTTGAAACTAAATGACTACACATTTCTCATTTTGTATATTAGGTTAATATTAATTTAAAAATTCAATAGATGTAACTTTTCATTACATATTAACACATTTCAATAAACAAAAAATAATATTTTGAAACAAAATAACCATGTACATAAGAGGAGCATACCATGTTTTAAGGAGTATGTTTAGGCATTTAATATTACATGTACTTTTTGATTGTGTCAATGTGGGAGAAGTAAATGAACATTAGTGTGTGTAATTTGTCATTGCACTTTTCGCAACAAAATTTGAATTCCCAGATTTACGATTTATTTTGTATTTTCGTAATATTTATCGTACTAAAGTTCTTAGATATGTTCTAACACCTGTACGTGCATGTACAAGTCAATGAACAAGAAGAAAATACTTTTGCTCCGGCTGTAGGGCAGAAATTTGATGTAAACAGTACCAAAATAGGAATAAAAATTCACCTTGTTTTGATTGACTTATATTAGTTTTGAAAAAATGAGCGTATTCGTTCGTCTATTTTCTAGGTTTGCTCGGAAGTAGATTTACAATTTTATTTTTAGTTAATATACCTAATATGATGCATGCTAATTTTATATTTTTATCAAAATAAACTTAGACTTGACTTAGTTGGAGATAGCAACGAAATGAAAAATATAAGAATCCACTTCCGAGTGAACTTAGAAAAGAGGAATACAAACTAAATTTACTTTTCAAAATTGAAATTGTGCTACTGGAACTATGTTTAATTTTCTTTTGCTTATTGAGCTAAAAGTATGCAAAAAATGGTTGCTCCAGCCCCCTTAAGCCTATATATAGATACTATGATGCACAAAAAATAAATACAAATAATGCAAATGTAGCAAATTGATTAACTTTTATACCTACAGAAAAACTATATTATTTTTTATTCATAGACATTGTAATCTTATAATAATAACTAACCTGTCCAATTTTCAGACAAAAAAACAGAAATTAGCTGTGAAAGAAAAACATGACAATGAATTAAAAGAAAGACTATCATTAAGTATTCCATTAGTAGATGAAGTTGAAGAAGATATAAGAATTGCTAAACTATTAAGCTATCAAACTTCTGATAGTAAGAATACATTTTATTTTATTGTTTTTTGAAAACTCATTATGGTTGTTTACACTTTAAAAAAAACTTTTAACATAACATATTATTTACAAAATACCATTTGCTTTTTGTTTACTCAGTTAATAGTTTGTCACTACAAATCAATTGTTTACTATTTTACAATAATAAATATGCATAATATTAGGAAAACATTAATTTACACATCATTGATTCAAGAAATATCTTAAATAATATGCATTAAAATGTTGCTGTATAGGAAATAGCTGCTTTTTCCATGTATATCAAGTCATATCACATAATTGCACAAATAATATTATGTTTATTGTAAATATTAAATTTACAGATTGTTAATATTTAAAATAGAGTTTAAAAATATATATGTGTGATGCGCATAGTATTGATAAATTAAAGAATTTTCCGAGTAGCATTATTTAATATGTGTTTACTTTTTGTCCTAAAAAGGTACGAAAACCAGACGAAAAAAGTTTATTCATGGGCTTCGCAAAACTCCTAAGCTAGACCCTAATAAACCAAAAAAGTGTCTTAATGTGGGCATCATTCAATCAACTATTACAACGAAAACAGAAATATTACCAGTTGCTAGTACTAATAATTTTTCCACGGCATCACTTGTGTCTGCAGATTATGGATCAACATCATCATCAGATTAATGTATTACATACAAATTATAAACATTTAAGATTTATTTATTTTGTTTTAATAATTAAATAACTATAACAATTATTGGTAACAATGAAAAATTAGAAGAGTACAACATGAATATAGGTACTATTAAATATGTTCAAATTATATTTTTATTTTTATCTTCAATTTCCCTACACGTTTTCTCATATACACCAAAAAATAAAGCTCCACCAATCATTATAAATATGACTCTTGGAAGAAAACCGGCAAACAATCTGAAACCGTAAATATAATATAATATTAATAATTATAACTAAATGTTTACAAGATTTATAAATCTTTGAAAATAGAGCATACAACTTTTGGGTGTAATTAAAAATAAATAAATTTAAACAACCAAGTGGTGTTGTAGTGATTAGGAAAATAAATGTAGTTACAATTAAAATAAGTAATATTTATTCATTTTCAATGTGAAATGTATATCAAATATACCAATAACGACAGATAATAACAGAGTTCCCGAACTCCTTGACGCCGTACCTTTTAGAGTCCCTTCTCATTCTTCTAGAAATCAATCCCGATTCTATGTAGACATAAGACATAAGACTTTTTGGGCACAACCATACTCTGCATCGTATGCTAAGAGCTGCAAATAATAATTAATCCTTGGGCCACACAACCACTAGTACTTAATTATCATTTAACTATTATATGTATATTTAGCACTCTGTTTTTCTGAATAATAACTTTCTTATGTACATTTGTCCTATTGTGTTCTAACTACTCACATGCATACTTTTTACCATATCTGTTATAATATGTGAAATTGCTGTTAATAATACAATAATAATAGTAATAATAATATATGCAAACACATAAATACTCAACATGTTCCTGGAATTTCACATCAAGAGTCCATTTTCTTAGATATGCCTCCACACAGATTGGCAAACATTACAAAAAAAAAAGGATTAATGCTTTTTGGCAAAAATTGTATAGCAGTTTCTTTAAAGCTAAGCAACATAGAAATATGATTTAATTCCAAACTGTATTTAATAAATGGACTGAATAACATGAAATAATAATAACAAACATGTTGTGACTTATACTAGGTAACACTTCAGACTTCAGTACTCGCTTAACAATAAAAACAAACAAGCCCTAAATCAATGTGGTAGTACTCAATAAATTTTTTGATCTATGACTCGCTCAAATGATGGGATATCAATAATATATATATATATATAGTACTCTGCGATTCATTTTTTTCTTTTATAGAAATAATTTCTCATAATATGTCACTAATTAATAGATCATCAAAATTAATATGGACATTGTCCTAGAAAAAATGAATTAAATAAGTGATCTCTATGAAACATAGCTTTGTTAACTCTTATTGCCACTGTGTTTCTTTTTATCTGAATACAATATTATAAGTTATAAACCGTGGGAAAGTATATAAATATATCAAGTACCCATTTAGTCCTTTTTTTTTGTATATGTTCTTAAAAACTATTGAGAAATTTTGATCCACTGCACTATTTGCTAACATAATTTGTGTTTTTGTTACGTCAATGGGTGTAGTCAAAGCAGCAGCTATGCCTCCTATAAAACAAAGTTAATATGAAAATGTAATTGTTAACAAACAAATGGAGTAATGTAGCTGTAAACAATTAAAAATAATAACCTGATATAGAACCGCATAAAGCAACTTCTAATGTTGTAAGAGGTTTACCAGTAAAAATCCTGTACTCTTTTTTTAAGTATTCCCATATTGGAAGTTGCAACATAGAGAATGGTACATCACGCATAACAGTTGTCCAGTAACCACGATAAAACCCAAAAATTCCCTCGTTAGCATACGCATTTCTTATGATTTTTAAAATAGATTCTTGATTTGGCGATGCTTGACGCCTTTGTTTTACTATTTCTATGGGTACTTTGGTTGAACAACAAACCTGTGTAATTAATAGCATCGGAATATGGAATATACAGAGTGATTCACAAAGCATGCGCACCCATTTAATTTCTTCAGTAATGCAGTTATTCTAAATCTGATTTTTGGAATTTTTAAATATACATTAGGACTTGATTCTCAAGTTTTTTGTACTACTTAATAAGTATTCTGTGGAGATACAAACCTCCGTTTTTCAAATAAGAACCCTTTTCTACAGTGAATTATTTAGCAGATAATTTTTTTAAATATGCTGATGTATCAGAATCAAAATTTGAATGCTTTATGTTTTATTTATTAGTTATTTAACTTTGAGCACTAAGAAATTAAGGATAATAGGTCCAAAATAATGCGTTTGGAAGATATCAGAGAAATGGTGATCTGAAAATTGTAGTTAAAGCATTTTAACTATTAAAGCACCATCAGAATTAAAAAATAGTGAAAATGGTCCAAGTGTAGTAAATACTAGATCCAATATTACATCTATTTTATATTTTTGTCCTATTATCCTTATTATAAACATTTGAATAGAATAATAAAAATTTGTTTACATTTTGAATTAGGTATATCAACATATTTAAGAAACTTATCCACTTAATAATTTACTGTAAAAAAAGGGGGGAAGGGTTCACGTTTGAAAAACAAAAGTTTATATTGCGATAGGACACTGCTTAAGTAGTAAGTAAAAACTAATTCAATAATTTGAAAAAAATATTTGAGTATTTTTGAAAATTCCAAAAAATCATAATTTTAATAAATGTATTACTAAAGGAAAAAATGAGGATGAGCATGCTTGGGGAATCACCCTGTATATATATTGTATATAAATATCCAATAGTAATATACATATATCATTAAAAATAATTATACTTGAATGTTAATATTTAACGTGAAATAATACAATATAATTAAAATGTAGTATACCACTTCACCAACGATTCCTGCGCATAAATGAACTAATGGAGCAGTATTGTTTGATACAGAAGGAAATAGATTTTTAAAACCGTCATAAGTGCCAAAAAACAATCCCGCTAAAAACACATTGGTTTCAATTGTTTTGTATAAAAGTAATGGCTACAACAAATATTTTACCTGTAAAAGGGGCACCAATAATAGTCGGCGTTAGTCCTTTATAAATGCCTCTGAAACCACCAGACTGAATAAATCCATATTGGCTTTGTAATCTAGTTTTTAAAGTATCTAATGGAAATAATGCAATATCAACAACAGTTCCAGCTACAGCACCAGCCTAAAATAAATTAACAGATTTTTACCAATGAATTTATCTACTATAATAATTATAAATTAAATAATATGTTTAACCAAAACACAAGATAACAATAAGTACATAAATATAAAATAATAATTTACTGTTGATAATTAATAATGTGTACTTTTATCTAATGTTTGATAATTTAATATATTTTTCGGTATAGGTAGTATTAAATACCTAATAAGTTGTAACAAACATCAAAACAATTTTATAGTATTACTTTACGTCATTGGGTCTCCTAATATAATATATAGTATACCTGAGTAACTGAATTAAATAAAAAAATATTCTTATATATTGTTTAGTATTTACTATCACAGAATAAATTTTATAAATTTTAAATTTTAACTGTAACTAAAGCAAAAAATTCTAAAATTTATATTTGAATTTTGTACTTACATGAACTTTTAATGGATTAAAAATCTAAAAGCTTAGTTGATATAATACGTATAATTAAAAACCAAAACTAAAAGTTACATTTTTTTTTTCATAACTTGCAGTCCCTAGGTACATACGTGATATAAAATATATTTAATACTTTAAACAGTTTTTGTTTTAAATACAGGAACAGTTTTAGTTATTATAAATAATTAAATGAAAATACACTCTACACAATCCAAATAGATTTACTTATGTTTGAACTATAAGTACATACGACTCTTTGAAATCAAGTATTCTAGTATAATCAAACAATAATATAACAGATAAATATTGTGAAAATTGAATTACCTACATTTGCATACAGAAATATAACATAAAACGTAGTGAAATCAAACTTACTATTAATGAAGTTGAATAATGTCTAGGTCCATTAATTGAAATAGGATTGAGCTTGTTACTTGTATCCAATTGGTTTTCATTCATCGTAGTTATATACCTTGCTGAATATGAATAATAATTATTTGATATAATCGAATGTGAGTCCAATATTGTATAATATATAGATAGGTATCTACCTACCTATCAAGAATACAGACTGTCTGCCATTAAGAGAGCAATTTAAAAAATAAATTCCAGTGTTTTTAATGTTATCAATAGTATAATTTACTGTTAAGTGTTAACATTATCAAGTATCAACGATAAAAATTATGAAATTTATATTAATATAATATATTATAGTTCTTGCATAATGTTACCATAAATGATGCAATATAGTAATAAAAATAGGTACTACTTATTAATTACTAAAAATACATTAAAAAAATTACCCTAGGTAATAGCAAAATCATATTTTATTAAATATTAATTAATTAATGTTGGTATTATATTCAAGTTAGGTTATATAGTATTAAAGTATTTACATTTTAGAATATTATAGTTTCAGAGCAGTTAAAAAATCTTTTAGGGAAGTAAAATTAATAAAGTCTTATATTATGCTGGCATTTACCATATTTTCTACAGATATAAAATTGATTAGTCTTAGGAGAAGCACCTTTTTTTAATTTTCTTGCAAAATTAAGTAGGTATCTAAGCAATCATTCGTCCAAATTTAGTAAACCAATCTTTGCAAGGAAATCGGTTCCTTTCAAAATTATAACGACATCCGCATTCCACCGGTACATTTTATTATAATGAAAATGTAATTACCTATATAAATATATTATATAGGTATTTTTAAAATTGTATTATAAATTGTATTCATGCTGATATTTGTCGTTACAACGCAATTGAAGTTTTAAGTTTTAAGCGTACGCAAATAATTCTGTTCGTGCAATTTTTTTATTATAAATACATACCGATATATTATAATAGGTAAATACTATGTAATGGGAATGACCCGTATAAATGAATACAGTTGTAACTTGTAACTTGTGTTAAGAATTGAGATGGCCAAAATTGGTTATAGTAGGTAGGAAGTCTAGCAGGTTGTGGCCGACAGGCTTATTATTCTCAATAATAATAAAATTAAACAATTTGTGAAAATTATTAATTTATTGATATTTTATTTTTCAAATATTTCTACAACAGTCTAAAATAAAACTGAAAAAATTCGTGAGTACCTAAAGTAGGGTAGGTACTAGGTACTACCTACAATACTTAAACAAAAGAAAGTAATCAATAACTTTATTGCAATTCGTGACAAAACCCATAAATATTATTATAATATATTTCCATGGCAACAGCCGTAATATTAAGTGGTAAATTTAAATAAAATAAAAATAATTATAGAATAAATCAAAATATAATATGAAATGTAACAGTGTAAGTACCTATTGCCTAACGTTTGCCACATATTATATGGGTCCACCACACTCTACGACTATAAAGTACCCACTATATTGTTATAATATTCTTATATACCATTATAATAAAAATGTAATTTATTGAATTAAAATTTATGTGAAAAATATTCGGAAGGATCAGAAGTCGAGTAGGTTAGTAGAAATAGTTTTTTTTACATGGGAAATTTGTAAGTACGTCGATGTAGGCGACTGCCGACGGCATACTTAATACTTATAAGAAGTGAATTATTATTTATTACTTAGCAGTTAGCCGGCGTTTTCAATATTTTCAATCGCCGCAATCCGTTTATCAATAATTGAGCATTTAGTATCATGCATAAAATAATATTATTATATATATTTATGGTATCACGCTGCCGTTATCACATATCTTTATCATCCGGAACACGGTTGTAGATAAGGATAAAATTAACATAATATTTTATTTAGCCACACAGACAGTGTATAAAAATCTGTGAATTTACCACAGATTCCACAGATATTGATATTAAACTAAACTCTAAAAGACCTAAGATAATATTATAAAGATTTATATAATATTAATTTAGTTCTATAGATATTTATATAGATTATTATTTACATTTTCGAAATTTACTTGTTCGTACTCCAGAATATTTACATTTAGTAAAACAATTAATATTTAAAAAAAAAAAATGTTTAAAAAATTAAATTAGTCTAAGTTTATAGGATTTGTGATGAAATCAAACAAAAATTGAATTTGAAAACTTGAAAAAAATTCCAAAAATTTTTGTGGAGGTCGAAAGATTGCACGTGAAACTGCGATTTACAAACGACGTGGGTACCGCACGTCTGCGGACGGGCTCCACCATGGAGCGCACTGTACATGTATGCATGACAGTGGTAAAGAGGAGGGGAACGCATGGCAGGGGTGTGTGTCAACCACAAGAGGTTCGGTGATTACGGTTAAACTGGGTTCCGCCAAGTGAAGCACACAGCGCGAACTCTCAGACACGAAGATAAGTTCCGCTGGCACTCTACACGGCACTTGCGGCAACCCCCGTCAATCATACAACAACAACAGCAACAACAACAACAGCCACCGCGACTGCCAGCATGACCGGTTTCCCCCACCTCAAACGATTAACGTATCACAATTTCAAAGTTTCACCATACGGCGATTTCGGGCAGTTCCACGCACCAGACCTCACGTCCGACATGAGTCGATTTCGTCGCTTATATACTATCCATTCATGCGCCGACCGTCACCTCGTAGAATGATCAGTTATCGATTCTGTCTATAACTGAGGTTCGGTTTCCACCTGGTCACTAGATAGCGTTACAGTATAGAAAATATGTAATAATATAGGACGCTACACCCGTGCGTTTATATAGTTATATTATAATACAATAGAGTTATATAAAATTATATAGTTATATATATTTATATAGTTATATATATTTATATATTTATATAGTTATATATATTTATATAGTTTTTATAGTTGTTGTTTCCGTCTTTCAAAATATGTAAAACTAACTATTTTTTACGCGAGTAAGAACCACTTAGGTTCGTGTTAGCACGATATTTATCGTGGTAGTCCGAGCCAAGTAACCAAATTCCCATACTATAAATAGGAAAACATTCACTGTGAAACATTTTTATTTTATTTAGAACTTAAAAAAAAAGTTATTCAAGTTTGAAAAACTCAACATTAATGAATCTTTATACAATAAAAACTTTTTTCGTATTTGTTTTATCGAAATATTAAAAACAACGTTGCACAGTCAATGTTTTCTTCTTTCTAGTGTGAAAATTTGGTTGCTTGACTTGGGCTATAACCTTAGTGGTTCTTACCCGTGTGAAACAATTATTGCAATGTTTTACATTTTTAAGACGGAGACAACACCTGTATTTGTAACGTCCTCTTAACGGATAACAAAATTTGTTAAATAAAATAATTAAACATTGTAATATTATGCTGATGATAAATCGTTGGTAGAGTCAACTCTTTTTTTTTGTAATAAAACTAGGTTATTTTTACCTAAGATAGTAGTATAATAATAATATATATTATATAGGTACAATTATGTAAGATGGAAATTGCGTTTTCCACAGGTGATTTTTGATTTTCCACGTACTTACATAATATGTTATAGTCATAAGCAAAACCATATATATAATAAATAATTAAATATAATAATATGTTAATTTGTAGTATTTTGTTTTAAATTATAATTCAATGTTCACAATGTATATAGGTACCTATTACAGTATTACCTATAATATTGTTATTGTCATAAATTATAAGTAGGTATGTTTTATAAGTTTATTACTATAGCTAAGCATCTTCATATCTTACGTGCTATACTGCTGTTAACGTATTTGTAACTAAAAACCTTCAGTGAGTGTTTTAATGTTTTATTATGAATGATGTTCAAGTGGAAGTATAATACATAATAATTGATTGACCCGCGTGCTGCTATATTGACCGAGTTGCCTATTTAAGAGCGTTGCGATCAACCTGTATATAAATTATGCAGTGTTCGCACTTGGTACGTAGATATTATATACATATAGGTAATTATATTGTACGTTTGTACCCATATAGGCAATAATACTATTCTGTTACGACAACGCCTAGTAAATCATATTATAACCGTTCAGTTTTTAAGCTGGGAAATTATAACTTTTGTCTTTTTCCAAAAAAGTTGGCGAGGAGGAGATATAATGTTATATTTCACGATTTTCACATAATATACAATACGGTACACCTCAGCTATGACCTGGGTGGCTGGGCCCGTAAATCACAATATAATATTTATTTACATGCCAACCTATATTATTTTCTAATTATAGTCTATTTTATAGATTATAATAGATAAAGCCAAAGGTATAATGTCTATAATTCAATACACATATTATTATGCAAAGGTGGGCATTAACTAGTTAGAAAGTTAAAGTTAAGTTAAAAAGTTAATATTTTTTTAACTTTTTAACTTAACTAATTAGTTTATTTTCTAATGAACTTATGAACTTAACTAGTTTAATTTACAGTTGAAATAACTTAGCTTTTCTCAGTTGATTTAAAAAAAACCATCAAGTTAAAAACATTTTGAAATATTTGATTTATACAATGTATAAATTTAAATTATAAAATAATTAAAATAATTAAAATAATTATATAAAATTGAAATTATATTTAATGAATGGCAAAAATTAAAAAAAAATAAATAAAATAAAACAAAGCGATCCGAAGGGTTAAAAGAAAAATAGAACAATTGGCAGAAGAGTCTACATGATATTACTATCACACATGAAGGTCATGTACTCATCTTCACGTATTATGACATTCAATTGCTATAAGATATAAAAAAATATATTTGTTAAATTATTTATTTGAGATGAGTACAGTTTAAATTAATAAATAATAGTAAAGTAAAAGTAAAAGGGTATGCAGTGTACATTATGATACAAGTTCAATAAAATTGTTTTTTATAATTTATAAATTAGAAACTAGAAAGTCACATTCACTCTTTATGTAATTTACATGCTAATTAAAAAAAAAAGATTAACTTTTTTTAAACTGAGTTAAGTTAATATTTTTTTCTATATTAACTTTTAACTTATCGAGTTAAATTTATAATTTATTAATTGTTAACTTTTAACTTATCGATCTTGTGTCCTCTTAACTTAACTTAACTTGAGTTAATTATTTTCATTAACTTGCCAACCTTTGTTATTATGTATAGCACTATAGTATAATATTTTATTATATTGTCATATTTATTAATTTGTGACTGCAGTTTACCAAACTCTGACGAAACATTAATTAGCATGATAATACACTATAATATAAGCAGGGACATATTAACAAAATTATCTTGTAAACTGGACAGCGAACAGTATAATATAGAATATAAATTAAAATTAATTATATTATCTAACAAAAAATTAAAAATATTTTTAAAAAAGTCCATATTTTATCTTTATCTATGCTTTTGATAGTACCTATCTATAGGTACGTATTTATTTATGATTTTTTGTGTTCATTGATACAATTGAGTTTGTTGAACTTTGTTTGAAACAAAGTTTCGAATTTGTAGACAATTTAATCTAATTTATTTACACAATTAATCAGTAATTGTTCGGATAATAAAAATCACCTACATCGATTGATTGTCACTGAAGAAGTGACAAATTATTAATAATTATATTCTTTACAAAAACAACCATTTATAACTTTATACCTGTACTAATTATTAATTTTAGGTGATTTCTACGACGTCTTACTTATTAATATTGAATAAAAATATTTACATATTATGCCACATGTCATAATATTATTTATGAAGGTGTCAGCGCATTGTTTGCTTTTTCTCTGTGGTCCACGCGCAATACTGAAAAATCGTATTGACGCATAATATTTGTTTTATGTTTTTGAGTAAGTGATAAATATTTTTGAGTGTATGACATATTGGATTTGTCTAAATATTGTCTGAAAACAATTTAATATCAATTTAAATTTTCAATATTTTTTTTTATTTTTAAAATTTTTAAGGCTAATATAAAATCAAATAATAATACAATATAAAACCGATGAGTCAAAGGAGCAAACCCTCCAAAATATTATCTTCTATTATTTGTTTGATAGACTAGCTGATCCCGTGCACTTCATTGCCCGGCAACCAATAATTATTATTATTATAGCTTCAAAACCCATAGCAACCATTATTTATAAACAAAAATGTCCATCGGAAATCTCAAAATCTCTTTTTGAGCACCTCCCGGGGTTGGTCCTCTCCCTTATTTATTTTAAAATTAGCTGCCTATCTTATCCCTAGTGGTATAATCTATCTATATATATAAAAATAGCTGATCCCGTGCACTTCGTTTCCCATTAAAAATGTCAACTCTATATGAACAATATGTTTTACATATTACTATGGCAACCATTTATATACGAAAAATTCCATCGGAAATCTCAAAATAATATATAACTGGTTACCATGGTAATATGGACACACAGACAGACAGACAAACATTCATTTTTATATATATAGATGATTTTACTCTAATAATAATACCATTAAAAAATCATAAAAAACGATATTACATGAATATGTTTTATCTATATTACACGTAGGTTTGAAAAAATTACTAACATTACGCGGACATCCTCTTAACTCTTTCAGACCCTATTTCCTTCCCAGAGGACATACTTTATTTTGCTTATTCTTATCTACTGCAATCAATTTTACACATAGAACAGTGTAGTCAACACCCAAATATGCGTATTTTTGTTCTACAGAACATAGAACAATTTTTTTTTGTTTTTATTAATATTCTTTCTGATAAAAGGTAAAAACCAAAAACAATTATTATTGCAGAAAACTGATCTTGATAAAAATCTAAGGACAAAAGCTTTTTACTAAATTTGGCTATCTTCATCCGATTAAATCCGGGTCTGAAAAATATGTCAAGTAGATATAATTTGTATTCCAAAACGATCATATTAAATAATATACTAATTAACTATTAGACATTAGAACATTAATTTTTTAATCAACATTGATTTCCTCATAGACCACCCAAAATGTGTAGAGAAGTCGAATTCTCCCATTAATTCTTTAATTACATGGTATTAAAAATTATGCGAAGGTTTTTTTTTAATTACAATTTAATTATTGTTTCTATTAGAGTAGGTCGAAAACCAACGTAATATTATACATAATATTTAATATGTAAAGTGTATACTAAATAGGTATTAGATATACCTACCTACAACTTTAAAAAAAATAACAGTCTTGTAGAATGTAGAAAATCATTGTTACACAAATACGCATGTACCACGGTCCACGGGTGACGGGCGTTTAGGTTTCATGAAATATACCGTGTACCTATACAACTCATACATGATACATGTTACCTATTACAGTGTTACTTGATTACCTATATGTGTTCATAGCACCGGGAAATTTTATAACATATACTATATACGTTATAGTAATTCAGCATTAAATATTATTTAATCACAGTAAAAAATCAAAAAATCTTTCCATAATGATATTATAATTAAATTTAAAACATATTTGAAGTAAACCATTTCACTAGCATTCAAATCTCCTAATTCATCAATGTTTTCCTCAGTACCATTTAAAATATTTGAAATTATACGAAGCGTATTGAAACCTTTGTTTTTTTTTATTACTTTTTTAAGTTTTTCCACCACTGATTTTATACTCTTCGATTGTGTATCAATTATGTTCATATCGTCTATAATTTTGTTTAAAATGTTAATTGAATCGACTACTTTTAATTCACGTTTTTCAAGCTGGGTAATCGATTTAGATATAATTCCAAAGTTCGCTGTAATACAAACCAAGTTTGCGTCTAATTGTTGGTCATCTAAAATATTTTTTACTTTTAATATAGAAGCTGAATAATCGTCATCCAACTTTATAAAAACATTTATCGTTTATCGTCTTTATGAGTTTATAACAATTGTTGACTTTAGTTCATGAAAAATATTCACCAAAGCGCTTGATTTTCGACAGACCATCAAAATATGCACTAAAAGCTTAAAATATGCTCTTATAATCAAAAATATGCCCCTTAAACCATAAAATGACCAAATATGCAAAAATATGCACTAAAAACTTTGAGTATTTCATCATAAACGTTATGAAATGTATTTTGTACTTAACAAGCATACGATAAAGTTAACCAGAAAAAATATGCAAATGCATGAAAGTCCTTGCTCTACTAATCACTATTGCAAATTGAATATTGCACAAATATATTGAATAATGCAGTTTAGACCGATTTTTGGGAATTTTTCAATGTTTCAATTCCCCCCCAAACATGCCCAAATTACGCCACTGATACTCACACTCTCATAATTCATAATAATAATAATTGTATTGTATTGTAATTAGTGAATAACCCGCGGGCTTCGCCTGGGAAAAAACAAACAAACATAAAATACGTTGCACTATCGGTGTATGAGTGTATCTTGGTTTTAATGTATCTCAATTTTCAGTTCATGGGCAAATTGGTATCGGTCCTCGCATTATGAACTTATTCGACCGAGAGGAGCAATCCATCTATAGTAGTTTTGGGACTTGGGTATAGATCTGGGTATATTTTCGAATAGTTTTGGAGTCTATGCGCTTTACAAACATAAGGAGATTTTTGATATTGGCGTGTTTAAACATACAAACTCTTCAGGATATACAGCTGATGACACTGATGCCTGATTATATTATACTTTTGAGATCGATAAAAGCAGAA
>NC_042495.1:43623898-43705374 GCF_005508785.2 Acyrthosiphon pisum | reverse complement strand
TCGTTCGGTAAGTATTTTTTTAACCATTTTACCTTAATACGGCATGGGTGCATAGCTACGTTTTAAAAACATTTTCAAATAATTTCAAATTTAGTGGTAGATAATTTATGGAAATGTTTTTGAAATATTATATAGCTGCCATGTAACTATTTTAAAACGTTTTATAATAATATACAAAAGGATTTAAATATATATATACATTTTTAAGACTTGAAAAATCAAAAATGTATTATTTTGTATAATATTAATTGCTAGTGAAAAAAAAAAACTATGTGAGCAGTAAAACGATGAAAAATCCTATCAATGGAAATTATTATTATAGTTAATTTAAAATTATATTATATTTAATTTACAACCCTGAATTAACCATTAACATTTTATGTAGTGGTTATTGGTAATCTCCACTGCCGTCTGTTGATCGAACAATTCGAATTGGTACAAAATGCTCACTCGTGTTGAAAATTTTCCCAGCGTTTATAAATTAGTCCATAATATATACATTTTAAATTATAAATCGGTTAAAATACAATTAATATAATATTTAATAGTATATACTGTATAGCCGTATAAGTATAAAGTATGTTTGTGTACCATACACATACGTCTTATCTCTTATAATTAGTATTGTAAATTGTATTGTATTCATATTATGCAGCATAGAGTAATATTACTCTATATTATGCAGTGCTCAAGTGTCTATCAGATAGCTAAAAATGAAATAATATATTATAACTATAAATATTTTAATAAAATATAAAGTATTAAATTAGTCCTAGCTATTCGTTAATCGTTTAACGTATAATATTATCTACCATCATCCACCGTTGTAACCTAATTCGACATGTAATTTTAACGACTCAAAGTCTTCGAACATTAATAAAATGTACGATAATTTTACCATCGCATGCCATTTATGTTAATACTTAATAGAACAGCTAGTGCTTAACAGTGTTTTTGTAATACGCGACGACGATTCTCACGGATATTTTGCACGCCCTATAATTTGTCAAGTCGTAACATCTAGTAATTTTTATAAAGAAACCTTATTAGTTATTATGAATTTAAAAATATATCCACGATTCTCCATTTATTATCTCTATTGTGTTCAAATTGCCTTAAACGATAAAATATAAGAATGTTATGTAGGACAACGCAACGGTCGAAATGTAATGATTTTACGAGTACCTACTTTTTTTTCTATTGTACCTACATTAATCCCGGATCTACACTTATCACATCATGTCGTCGAGGTAAAATATCTTAGTCTAAAATCTAATCTGTATTGATAGTACTGTTTTATATTGTATTGTCTTTATAAACAAAGAAATAAAGCATCGAAATCAAACCATCGATAGAATCAGATTGGGAGCTATAGGTACGCCGCACAAAAGAAAACCATATTGCATTCGATGTTTTTGTAATAAGAAAAACTATAATATATTGAATAATAGTATTCAAGTATTATATTATGTAATTATTGTATACACATATAAAACCTAAAACAATATTTCAACTTAATTATAGTTTTTTAAATCGAATAGGTAAGATAGGTACGATTGCAGCGGATAATTTATTTTATACACACTTAACCGTATCTGCTTAATTCGATTTGTAACGTTCAAAGGGAAGGCAAGAATGGGTTCAATGTTTTGTTTTGGCACCACAATAATATACATATATAAAACTATTTAATGTATTATACGGTTCGTCAAACAGGATGGAAATTAACGGAAATACTACTATTTCCCCCCTATTTTGTTTATCGGAATATAACACGTATTACAGCAGTACGGAAATGCGGAATCACACGTCGAAAAACACGTTCTGCGGTAATTCAGCTGAAGCCCTCTAAGGCCCAGAGTAACAATAATTTACCAACGATATTATATTATTATTTTTACCAAACAAAAGATATAATTTCAGACATTGTTAGGATATGATATAATACACGTAAATAATATAGAACACGCCTAAGTACACAGCTTTGTTGTCTTATTATCATATAGGTGCAATTTGAGGGGAGGACTTGGAGACACTTAGCCCCCCCAGTATTAAATGTAGCCCCTAGGAAAAAAATTGTATTTTGAGTGAAATTTTAAACACTTTATTAACTATCTAATCTACTAATACGATAATAATCGATTTGTAGTATTTATTTTTATACATTTCCAATTTCGAATCGACGGTTATACAATATTACAATATTATAATATTATATTATATTATATAATAGCTCATAAATGTTGTAATTTGTTTTAATACAAATTTTTTTTCATTTTATTAATACAGATAGATCTATAGTTTTAATATATCTACATTAAATGTAGGAGAGTCGGTGAGATAAAGATATATTATGTTATATAATATTAAAATAAAGTACCTATAATGTATTTTAAAGATATTCATAGGGTGTGAGGAGCAGAGCCACTCGCGAGTCTGTTTTATTTAAATATGTAAAGCCCCTCCAAGTCAAAAACTGAAATTGCGCCTAATATGCTTATTATTTCAAACGTATACAAAGTATACAACGGCCCTTAATCAGGATGAACTGTTTAAGTACACCAATGAGCAGTTAAGTAAACCTTGATTTTACCGCCCTTCTTACAAGTCTTCTTCCCCACCTTAGCATGCATTTTTAGTAACGATATAAATCAAAGTATTTAAACATCTCCCCAAGGCCTAGGCCTAGACCCGGACACATTATGTAACGTAGATACTTACTTTTAAAATATAAATCATTGTACAAGTAATATATATGAACCCACTATATTATACAGGTTTGCGGTTTTTGTCATTCTAACCGAACCGTACGCAGATCATATTCCGATAGATTGTGCATAATAATTTATCATTATCATCATTCATTGGACAACGGGCAAGTAATCTCGTAAATGTATATTATCAATATGTAGGTACATATAATATATTGCCACTGTTTGCGTTATTTGAATACTTTACACTGTTAGTCGTGTAAGTTTTGTTTAAGGCAGCTTTGAAAGTTTTTGCACGCTCGACAACAGATCAGTCATATTTTAGAATTTATCAATTTCACAACTATAGGTACATTTTATTTCCACATACACTATACAGATTTCCATAAATTATCATCACGTATACCCATGTCGAATAATGTAGGTGTCTGATGTCACATATTAATATTATATATTATTATAATTTAAAAGGATACGCTAAAAAATATATCCCTTGCAGTTTGCAGGAATTTTCCGGAAATATTTTAAGTACATACCCATTAAATATTTCAATTCAAGTGTATGAACTGATGGGCACCGATTGGCGCTTGCGGAAACAACTCTTATTCTGATAGGATCTCATCTCTCTTTTGTGTAATAACTGGATTTTTGTTCATATTTTTAATTAAACTATTAAGTTGTTCTTTAAATATCATATAAGTACCGTATATTTAGTACCTATTATACATCCACCACCTACACACCGCTACAATATAATTTAAAAAATTAGGCACAACTTTAGATATCAATAAGTTGACACATTTTCTTGATAAAATATTTTTTTCTTATACATTTTACACATTTATAGAACTGATTATACGAACGCTGATACAATTCCATCAATATCAAACACAACTATCTATTATAATCGAAGACAAATATGAAAGTATAATATATATTTATTTCTACACACTGCACAATTATAAAGGCGCTGCATTTTACTAGCCCTAGGCGTCTTATGTAGTTATGTCCTAGATCCAACAGGGCATATACGATGCGTTACCAATTTTTTGTTTCCATCAACATCAAAAAAAAAATAATGTTAATCTTGGGGTGATTCTAATTTTAGGGTGCGAAGTCAAGAATCAATTTTTTTACAATTATGTGCCTTAGATGTTGGGTTATTACTAAACATCAAAACTTGTTATGTGCCTTATTGGCTATTATTATATTTTACACAGAAGTTCAAAAGTATAAAGAATTGCTAAAAAATATTTCAAATAATAATATAGATTGACTTCAGCAGTTGAAAAAAATGATAATTTTTCCAGCTTTACAATAATATGAATGGAATAAGATTTTGAGTTCTACATGAACAATTCAATATAATATATTCGAATTAACGAACTGTAATATAATTTATATTTTATGATAATATATTAATTATTATTCTCAAATATTGTATACTACATATTATATGACTATATGTACCTATATACTATAATAACTGGTCATTGCAATTACCTATGTATATTATGTATTATGCGTTTATTACTTAAACATATAATTTTATTATTTTATTAGTATGAAACCTGTCCGGTTTGACAAACCGTATTATAATATTATCTTAAAATCTCAAGTTCGCGCTATTCGAGTTGATTATAATAATATAAAAATCCTTAGGTCAGTATCTCTAACACAAAAAGTATATACATTATACGCTGTTCTGCCGTGTCGGAACTCGGAAGATAACTCGAAAGTCGGTCAATGGTTTTTATATAAGTGAGCGTAAAGTTTTTTTCTCTGGTGAAACTATGCTGGAAATCTTATTAAATGTACTTCTTTAATATTATAATGCTTTATTAAACACGATATGATAATAGTTGCAAAGCACGTACCTATAATATTGTATGCCACGATACGAATTTCTTTAACGCACGCATATATCATATGTACAGATAAATATAATAATTAATTATGTTTTTGTTCTTGAAATCTTTAACTACAAATTAGTAACTAGGTACAATAAATGTGTCTCGTTAATTCAGAACTGAAATGCTTCATCCAAATATTATGATGGCTTAAAATTTTTTATTAAATAACTAAAATGGTTCACCATTTATGAGTAAAAACGAAAACGAAGTAGGTACACACAACATATTTTAATAGTCTAATGTGAAACATAACTTAGTTAAATGGATTATTTAACGTACAATTGACCAGATACAGTGGCACACACTGAAGGGTTAATTTTTTTGGTGTGTGGGTGGGTTGACACCTTGGCCCCAAAATATTTGCATCATAAAAATTCTACTACGTATAAAAATATAAAAAATAAATTATTGAATAATTATAGGCTTATACAGTTATACCCATTAGACTATTAGCCAATATAGAGGCAACTTATTCAATATACTACCCTTATTTTTTTTTAGTGTGCGCCACTTCATACTGCAGTGGCGCCGAAGTCCATGATGACATCGGGCCGTGGCCCGACCTCTTTTTTAAAAAATGTGGCCGGCCGGCCATATTTTATTTACTTCATAACTTTAATATGAGCATGAGTATATTTAAACCATGATTATGAATACAGAATAAATGTATATTAAGGTACCTCTTTATAAATAATTAAGATATTGAGGCCGGGAAGTTTTAAAATTGCCCGACCACATTTTAAAAACTTCGGCGCCATTGCTTCATAGATATATTATGCGTGTGTGAGACACTAAACGCATGTGGGTGTAGCGTCCGTCTTCTTTGAGCGCATGCAATATTATAATAATTTAAAACTAATAAAATATTCTATTCCGGTCTTGTATCAATATGTTTCAGCCGCGTTTACGAAAAGCGATATTACGATAATATTAATATAATAGCAGTGAATTTTATTCACGCGTGTGTCCGAAGTGACGATTACTAAATTTACCAGTTTTTATACCTCAAACCTGATAAATTGATAAACCGAAACATAATTATGTATTGATTCTGTATTATATTATTACTATGCGAAGTCGCGTACGAGATTCCCGTCCAGTAAGATTATTATTATTTATTGCAAAACGGACCCGCCCGCCAGCATCCGCGTCGTTTACGTGATGTTATTATAATATTATTATGGTGAAAAAATTGCTCTGGATTTCCAAAGATTTTTTTTACTCTTATGGTTACTATGTATGTGTGTCGTGTGTGCGTGTGCGTGTGTGTGTGTGTGTGTGTGTGTGTGTGTGTGTGTGTGTGTGTGTGTATGCGTGCGTGCGTGCGTATACATAATAGTTTATAATAAGTTTGCCATGTACATGAGCTATCTATAGATTTAAAATCCGTTTTAGTTGGTCAGAACCAGTTTGTTTATAGTGAATAATATAGGTACATTCATATCACGATATGTAGGTACTATGCATTTAAACCAGACGGCAAAAACGGAGCCTTCGTTTGGTTTTTAATGGGAAATTATTTGATGAAACACACTATTGCACGGTCCACGACAATAACAATGTATAGGAGTCGACGAAAACGAAATCCGCTATACCTAACTGTGTATGTAGTAGAGGTACTATTCACTACTGAATTACGCGTAGATAATATTATAATATATTAGTTAATAACTATATCTATTATATAATATTATTATAGTTTATTATACACGGTATTTTAAAGAGGATATTTGGGCATTTTATATTAAAATTAATGTTTTATAGTCGCGTAAACTCACCGTAATGTAGTAAATGGTATTACATACAGAGGCGGACTGGACCGAAGGGCAAGTGGGTGATCACCCCCTGGGCTGTTATGATTGCGGGCCCTCGCAGGTTTATTGGGCCAGTGGACCGTGATTATTTTATCAATAGGTACCTACTTTATGCAATCTATAAAACTGTAGCTTGGTTTGCTTAATATTAATGATAGCTATTGCCATTAAAAAATGTATATTTGTGTAATTTTTGGGCCTTTACCTATGATCGCCCGGGCCGATTTTTTACCCCAGTCCGCCCCTGATTACATATACACATTAATACATTATGTATTGCCTATAGCCATAGTCACTCATAGCGTAATATAATACACCTATTATACGTGTATGTTGTACCGTTATGAATATTTAGTTAGTATATATATACCTACAGAGTGTAACAGAAAGAACTGACCAAAAAAAAAAAAAATTATGCTACTTAAACTTATGACAAAAATTGATAAAATTATAGGATTAGTAAATAGTTTTAGAAATATAGCCATGTTAGTAAATTTCCAAAAATAATATTTTTAAAAAAGTTATTGCGTTCCAAATTAATTTAATCAAAAAAAATATTGATATTTAAAAAAATTCTAAAAAATAAACTACTTGATTTAGATAAATGTTTTTACCATCGAAATAGTTCTTATAATCAGATTCACAAATTGGCTATTTTGAATTTATTCAAAAAAATTTAAATCAAATTTAAAATTTTTCATTTTCGGTATTAAAATATAAAATCAAATTTTTTTTTTATTACACGTGTAGCGCAAGTGGCTATAAATAATTATATATATATATAAAAAAATTTTTAAATATTGATCAAAACAAAAGTTATTCCAAAAGTCAGTTCTATCTGTTACACTCTGTATACATAAATATATAATATGCAAACCGGTATGAATATACGTCGATTTAGTATTCCCACACGCGCAAACAGCATAATATTATATTTATACATTGTAATTTGTAGGTTTAGGTATATAGGCGCGGAATAGCGGGAACAACAGACCGAGATATAATTCATTATAGCTAGGCGCGGGAACCTATGTACGTTGTCTTATTTTCACGCCACCTGATATTAAATATAAGGAACCTAGATATGTGGTTGTAGATCAGCATAGCATATAATATAATATTTGTGAGGCGTGTTAAAACACTGCAAAGATAATGATATATATTATTATTGTTATAAAATAAGTTATACTGTTAGATTACCATCGATTATGTTCAAGGGCAGACGGTAGCGCACATAGGATTTTTTTCCGGAGGTGTTGTGCTTATAATAGTTTTCCTAAAATAACATATTAGTAAGCAAAAGGGTATTTTTAGACCTCCATCAAAAATGTTAAATAGGGTTGTCACCCCCCTAGCCCTATATATGACACTGGGTACAAATGTACGATCTGCATGGATTACAAGGAGAGATGTGAGGGTTTATTATGCATTGTTTTTACTCGTTTTTAAATTTACGACAAAAATCCGTAATTAATTGAAAAACTACAAATTTATTCATTTAATATTTTTTTCATTAAACTTTGAGAAATCACAATAAACATAAATATCATAAATTAGTATAATTTGCTAAAAGCTGATAGTTTGTGTCTCAAATCTTAATGAAATCTAATCTCTAGATTTTTTTTCGTCATTATTGATGCCCTCCATAATTTTGTAATTTCGTAATTTTTTTAACAATAATATGGACACGGAAACGAAATTCAATTTATATGGAAGTTATAAAGCGATTAAGGCCATCGAAGGAAATTTGTAAGCATTGTAATGCAAAGATGATGACTGTCGGACGAGAAGGATGGAGAAAAAAAATTAATACTACGTGGTGAAACGTGTTTTGTTTACCCATTTTAGGTTTATATATAATATATTAAGTGTGTGCATTTATTCGCTAATTTATTCAGATCTTTAAAGTGTGATTAGATCCAAATGGGAAATCATGTATGTACTTAAATATAAATTTATATATATATATTTACATAGGTACATAAAATCCTATGCATATATATGATAGATAGTCGGTTTATTTTTCTAGTATTCATATATTATGTGTAGAGGTGTGGGCGGTTTTAAAGTGAAATTTAGCTCAAGGGCATTTTAGCCATTTAGGATTCCTTGCTGACGCACAGAATTTGCGTGTAAAATCTATTTACGTTCTTCGACAGTGACAAAATTAAAACTTATTATAACTGTTTAATAACAATAAATTGACTAGCTAATATTTATTATCGACATATTATACAGTGTTAAATGGAAAAAATTGTAAATAATTAACTCTTCCTAATACATGTCGATTATATTGAATAAAATACGATTCAAAAAATTGTCAAACAATTGTTTTTTCTGATTTTTAAATTTTTAGTAGTGTTTTTTTTTTTATAAAATCTGGTTTTTATTCTAGTAACTCACGAATCCATATAAATACCTATACAGTTGTATACATTTATAACAATATTATAATCATTTTCGTAAAACCAATATATTTATACAGCACACATTTTTAAAAAACAAACTTTAAACAAAAATAATGTTTTCCTATTAAATTTTCCATGCTAATTTCAAACATGACCTTAGTTTTCTTCACATACCTATACGTTTTTTTTTTCTTGTATTTACTTTAAAATACCTGAACCTTGTCAACTAACCATTATTATTATGTCCTCGGCATCTTTATTTTTTTCCTATTTAGAAGTTGATTGAAAAGATCGATATATATATTAGACATGAGTACATGACACAACAAATTCCAAAACTAGATATGAAAATGACATACAAAATTCTTTATAACACTTCATATCCAAAATACTAATTTTATCGATACAATTATTAGTAGTAGGTATCAATAGTATTTTTAAATTACTAAATAGATTTAATTTCTATTTCTAGAATGTTGTATTTTTATTTAACATAGTAATATTTTATCTAAGAACGATTTAATTTTTAGTTTTACCTTATAAATAATTTTAAAACACAAAAAATAATTATCTGTTGATATGATGTATTTACGATGCATATCATAGCATTATATGTATTATACAGCCTTACAAATACAAATACTTGATTTTTTTGTCTCACAAATTAACTAAAATTATTCCGAACCAACACCACCGCTCCGGTTCATTTACATTATAGGTAGTAAAATAATCAAATTCTGCTATCACAGATAAATTATATATTATATTAGGAAACAATAAAGTATTATTCTGTTGACGGTTCCCGCACCCTGACCATAGTTATTATTCAAACATATTTTAAACTAAATTAGGTGCGTGTTTCTGAAAGGTTAGTGTCAAGTGTGTTTGCGAATGATGGGGATGAATGTGGAGTGGAAAATATATACGTGAACAATTTATTTACAGGCAGTATTTTTCATTGCGATATGTATTCGAATAATAGAATAAAAAATTAAGTCGACCGCAGAACTCAATAATACATTTTTAAACCACATGACTCACGAAACGAAAGAGCTCAACACACCTATTAATGTTGTAAGTACGCTGAACGCACAGTTGATCGAAAGCCGTCGTAATTGTGCGCTTGTCAGTCGCTAGGGCTTTGATCCGCTGTAAAAACACAAAGTGAGAGCGCAGCTTTCAAAAAAAAAAAAATGAATGGTTTTCTCTCTAGTAAATTCAATTCAAGCGACGAGATGATATAGGTATATACGCACACACACGCACACACTCACGTCATATTATGTATGCAGACGGCGACGAACACATAAAAATCAGTGTATACATATTAGTTATAAGTTATAACTATTATAACTTATAATTTACATTAAATGAGACGATAAAAATGTTGTTATTAAAATTTAAAGATAATATATGGGTACGAAGTTACATTATGTTTGTAAAAGAAAATGTGTTATTAAAATCATTAATAGCGATTCAAAATATTATTATTAGAACTCTATTATTTTGTATACGTAATCTGCAAGAATAGGTAGTATAGGTAGTAGTGAGAAGTGACAGTCGACACAAATTAACTTCAAGTTGAAAACAGAAATTACAATCAAGAATCAAGATTATAAAAGCTTAAGTCTTAACGACTGTTCTGCAGTAATATAATTACGTTATTCTTTAATTTTTAAGTGTATCTACTATCTAAAAATATGTTTTTTTTCATTGCAATTGTAACATACTAACATATTATATTATTATACTTTTGATATTAGCTTGAACAAGAATTAATTAGTACGAAACTAAGTGCTTTGTGTAAAGGTTGTAGTATTTAAACATTGACTAGTTACCAGTCGATTGAAAATTAAGAGAATAGTATTCGAAATATAGATAGGTAACATTGAGTATTTGAATATTACCTACCTACTGTATCCATTAGGAATTAGGATGTTTGTTATTCATATACCTTCAACTAATCACATAATAATATATCACCAACCTTTTTTTCGTTCATGTATGAAACTGTGTTTAGGAAAATAGGAAGTTGCCCAATCACCCTTCATCAGATAAAATGTTTGAATATTATGTTCTCATCTTGGAAATATTAGGAACATAAAATTGTTATAATAGTCATACTTAAATTTACCATAAAACATTTTAAAAAAGAGACGTTTCCAGACTCCAGTTAAAAAAAAATACCTTATCTTTGCTGTACACAAATACTATTTACTATTTATACAAATCCTATCCTTAATAATTATAAATATTATATGTATACCTAGGCCTACTATAAAATAAATGTGAAAGGGCAAGTGCGTGCTCGAAACAAGGTCGACGACGGGGTTTCGGGAGTTCGGGACAATCGCCTCGACTCGGGCCGCCGTATTGGCCAATGAACCTAATCGTAATCACCGAACTGACAGTGTTCCCACATGATCGGCGGGGGTGGTGATAACCAATTTCGTCCGTTCTTATCGTTCATTACCGGTTACCTATCCTCCGGAAACAATGTATAATTTACTTTATAGTTTATATAATATAATATAATATATTTATATTTTATACCGATTACACTTGCGTTATTTTGTATTATACATTCTTATGGGGTAACCGTTTAATGGAAATTAGTACATTTTATATGATAGCGTCAAAACGGTTTTAGATCCCCAGATACTTGTATATTTTTGGTAAAATGGTGAATACATTAACTCAAACTATCAGTAAGAAAGCGAACATCGGTGGATTTTAAACATTATTTATGGATTCATATAAATGCACTATATAATAGCCGCTATGACTATAATATCATTATTTTAACTCAGGGCCATTATATCAGTGACCCGTTTTACATACGGTGATGAATCACACACAGCACTTTTTGAAGTATATTGATTTAAGTCGTTTATAATCTATAACGGACTTGAAAGACCGCTAGTAGCCACAAAGAACGTTCGCAGTAAATACACCAATACACGTAACAATAATTACAGTGCAGTCGTCCAGAATAATTCGATTAGAGCATTAAGATAATGGACATGGCTTTATATTTTAAATAGGATTGGACCATTGATTATAAATACCGACTAGTATTCCTACCTAATCAATGATTGAACTTAAATATCCTAGAAAATCTCTCTCTTCGGTGGAGAAAGATGCTGGTGGGGGATTATTATTAAATTTTAAATTCTTAACCATAATTCCGCCTCTTGAAGGTTCTATCACTGGACTACGACATCCCTTTTCATGCTATGTTATCGTGTAAATTATTCTCCATTATATCATTATATAATACGTTATACTGATTGTAAAATACCTGATTACAAAAAATAATGTTTGTACCTATATTTATTAATATAAGATACCATTATAGGAGGTATTCATGAATATAAAATCTGATGGTATATCGTACAAGACTTACGTGCGCCAAATGTTCAAAACGTATCCTGCCCCGATGGGTGGGTATTTTTCACGGCAACAGAACACTAGAACCGAGCGATACCGAACTAGATGGCCCGTCGCCTACGATGACGTTAACGCCCGCGGCGTGATGCCCGATTGTCGGCGGGAAGGCAGCGGCGGCAGTGGTCATCGCGCGAAAACGAAAAAACACCGTTTAGGCGTGATGAGGGCCAGCCGAGAACGAAAAGACCACACGCGGAGCACGTGTACTCGTCGTGGGTGGGGGTGGTATCGGAAGGGTTGTAGGCGAGAACCACCGGGAATCGACGAGCGGACGACGGACGACGAATATACCGTTCGTGCGGGGCCGGACGAACATGTACTGCGCGTAATGCGTATGCACTCTGTGGTCTGCGCGCACCTGTGGCGCGGGCGCCCCGGCCAAACGGCGTGTCTTCTTCGCGGAACGACGGAGGGGATGGGCACGGTGGCGAGGACCGGCGGCTGACAGACTCGGTCGAATGTTTCGCACGAAAGTCGCGGCGGCGGTTACCGGTTATAATATTATAATAATATTATCTATAGGTATGTGTCCGTTTGGCGGCGGGCGCAACAGGTTTTCTTCTGTTTGCCGATATTTTGTTCCCGTCTCAAGGGTCGTTCGTCGTACTACTTGCCGCGAAGAATAGAATACAAGTCCACAGCTGTGACAAGTGATGTGTCCGAGTGAGCCTTCGTCTGATACCATGACAATATTAATCTTAATATAAAACCGCACAACTACAAGACTGTGCAATGTCTGTAATACTTATGTATGTGTATATTTACTAATTATATTAGCTCACCTATTATACACCTATGACCTATATAATAATAGTTTAGTTGACCACTTTTCATACCTACTCAATACTGTATACTTAATAACTCCTTACCAAATACCATTTAGACTTATAAATATGGCTGGTTAACCAAAATACGGGTCTTGTCGTGCTCTTTAATTGCTGGTAATTAAATGTTGATAGTCAACCTCGCAAGAACCTATGATAAGTTGCCAAGTTGTTCAATAATATATTGTCCTTTTTTAATAGATACATTATTGTAGCTTATGACACAATTTAAATCGAAATATAGACTGCATTTTGCCATCGTCAAGGTTTTATTAAAAATTATTGAAAAATACCCGAATTTTTACTAGTGCAGTAGTGTTCTGAATTAAAAAAAAAAACAAATTATAATAAAACAAACATATTGGTTAATGGGTACATAACATATTTAAACTTCAATAATAGGTCTCGATACTCGACCAAAGCCTTGAATATTTTTAGCAACTTTCTTCATATTGACTTTCAAATTTTCATTCCCATTGGAAGTTGCTTACAATATTTTTGAATGTTAGATACTATGTTTGTTTAGGTTCAATTCAATTTGGGTGGGTAAATTTGACAAAAATTTTAAAATAATATTTTAGAACAATTTAATCTGAAACATTTAATATTTAAAAAGTGAGAATAATTTTTAAAAAATGTTTATAAAATATAAATAAGTTGTAATAATATTTTATGAGGAAATTACAAAAAAACGTAGTACGTTAATCGATATTTTTCGTAATTAGGTAATTTTTATTTTTACATGTTATTTGTTTCTAAGGTGATAAACAAAGTGTTACATTAAATCGATTAGAAAATAAAATATCTATAACCAGCCCAAAAATATATTTATGTTAAAAAAAATTCTGTTCATATCTTTAGGCTTAAATTAAAATGTATTAGTGTTAATGACGACTCCGCCTCGGAGGTAAACTTCAGCCAATAGTATGGTAATTAATAATTAAATATTTATTCTTTTAGCACAGAATAAAAGCCTACTTTTAGCATACATGTATCGTTGTGTCGGACTTGTGTATTTTTAATAGAAATGCATATTATTCTTCTGTCAACTGTTATTGTACAATGTACATATATAACTATAATGTATAATAACTTTATTTAGTTTTTTGAAAACCCTCGCGTATATATTTAGATTTGTAATGTGCCAATAAAAAATGTATATCGTCAGAATAAAAATAAATCGGTAAAAATCAATGTCGTCCAAATAGTATGCGGTATTCTACCTATACCACTTATAACGCATATAACCGTACACCACTACACCATATCGGTACATCTTATAAATTATAATAAAACAATGTAAGACCCGTATCCCCTCCTCATTGACCGAGGTGATATCTTACAACTGACCGGGCCCAGACGACCAGACCCCTACGGATCCGGCCGTAATATGGAGGTCAGTCGCTGTAACCTATACAATATACATATTATATACTTGTAGGATATTTGATTTTTTTACGTGCACCCGTAGGCCTGACTGGGAGGCGGCGCGGTGAGTGAAACACCGGTTTGTCCACAATTCCGGAACCGCGCGATAAGGCCTCCCTTCCGCTACAAAGCCTTCCGCCATCCGGACGATATAACGTTAATATTGTATATTATAATCATAATCAATACATGGCACATGCAACTATAAAAAGGTGGGTCAGAGTATGTCACTCTGCTGTACAGTAGGTTACAAGTGGGTCACTGTATAATGGATGGTATTAAATTTGAATTCAATGATATAATATCACTAGAAAAGAAAAACGATTCTGAGTGGAGACGGTTTGTCAGTCTAGGTATTAGACATACCTATTATAGGTATACTTATCTATAGTATTAAAAAAAAATTGACCTATAATAGGTATTAATAATAAATTCCAAATTAATCATATCACAATATCAATTAGGTAACGCGTTATACATCAACAACAAACCGTGGTACTATCATAGGTATATAATAGTATACTTTAGAAGTTTCAAGTACCCACAAATAATATTATACTATCATTACAATTACAACAAAATAACTAAAATAGTTATTTCAGGTTTTTTAATATGTAATTTCGTCTAAATTGGAAATTAAAATGACTATAAAAATAAATTGTGCCTATGTATTTTTAATATTTTTCAACTGCTATTGTAACAATGTATCAGGAGCTTTGTATTAATTTTTTACACTTTTTGGCCCAATAGATAAAACTTTATTGATATTTATAGAAAAAAAAACTAAAAAAATTGAAAACTTACAATGTCCGTAAACAGCTCAAAAAGAGTCAAATTATTTCAAAATTTTATCGTATATATAAAATGCTAATACAAACATTCAGTGAAATTTCATGTACGTACGTCATTTGTTAGAGTGCACAAAAACCAAAATCAATTTCTCGAAAACAGATTTGCGTAAAAATTCCCGTTTTTCCTTAATTTTTGTTTTGTTTTCACGGCGCTTTTGAAAAACTATTGGAAAAATTTTACTTTTGACCCCCCAAAGTACCAACTAGATTCACTTTCGTATCAGAAAAGGTACTGTTGAAGAAAATCCAAGCACTTTTACTGTCCTAAAAGGTGATGACAGACACAAAAAAAAAATAAAAAATAAAAAAAAAACACACATCATTGTAAAATCAATACATTCATCGTTCCACTCAGAATCTAAAATAAGAAAACACACATCATTGTAAAATTAATACATTCATCGTTCCACTCAGAATCTAATATCGACCAAAAAAACTGGGATATTTACACTAAATTACACAACTCGAGTTTTTGACAAAATTAATGTTGTTTTTTTTTTTGTTGTAAATTGTAATGTAGATGGAATTAACACTAAGCTTTAAATTATTCTCCAAATATTTATACTATAGTATTCATGATATAATTTTCAAAATATTTTGGATTTTTTTCAATAAGGTATTTCTACAAATTGAAATTGTCGACTTTTTATTTTTATGTTGATACAATTTTTATTTTAGGTCAATATTGTATTATATATTACATTTAATACAATGGTCTGTAAAATATTGAAAATATATGTCTAGTCGGCTAATCACAATTTTTTTTATAAAGGGTTTTGAAGTTCGTAATTTTGCAAAATTCGTAAATTTTAAGAAAGTATACAAATTTTGTATATTTTTAATTTAAAATTGAAATATGCACCTTTTTTGAAAATTTAATATACATTGTTCTTCTTAAGATGTTCTTAATGGTACTAGAAAAAAGTTTAGCTTCCATTACTTAAATCAGTAGCGTAGCCAGGAATTTTGTATGGGAGGGGCTAAGTCTCGCAAAAAAATTCAAAAAATACAAATACAATATTTTTCTTATTTACGCTTTTTGTACCAAAACGTTTGTAATAAATTAAGCAACAAAAAATTGTATAGATGTATAAACAATTTTATTTATTTATTATGGCTCTAATCTTTTAACTGCATCCTTCTTGGGGAGTTTTGAGCAAAAACTTGAATGACATCTACTTCATTAACAAGTTCTTTTTTGTTTATATTTGCCATTGCTAAACCATAATAAACAACATCCTAAACAACAATAAATTATCATTTGTTAAAATATGTTAATGTTCATTGACCATTGTCATATCTTTATTATTGTATGTTTGTTTATTAAAAATAATCATAATCATTTGCTTCATATTAGATAAGTGATAGTAGTTATGGTACAAGCATGTACAAGTGGACAACTGTAAAAGGTAGGCTCCGAGGCTCGTTATCGATATTATACATATCGTACTATATATTTATTAACCACGGCTGTGTGATTAATTCACAATTCATCATGATAAAAAGTATGATAAGAGAAAGAGTATTATAAAGAATGATATTGTTTATTATAAATTATAATATAAGGCTAAAGGCCATAATGACTAAAATAAACACAGTCAATGGGGAGGGAGGGCTATAGCCCCCTTAGCCCCCCCCCCTGAGTACGCCGCTGACTTAAATTATAATTTTCTATATAAAATTATATTGTGCTCAAACTATTTAGACTAATTTTAAGCTGTTTATGCCACTAACCATATCACGTTGGTACTGACTTTTATGCATTATTTTTTGGAAAAAATCAGTTCAACCTATATTGGCTTAAGAAATTACTATTTAATTTATAACAATAAGTATAGCCCGGTATTATAGGTATAATTTATTATAAAATATCTTTAGAAGTTGAGGCTGATCATCTACTTTACCCAGAATCATTTTTCGTAAACAATAATTATTTTACATTTAATTCAAATTGAATATAACCGAATTAGTGCAGTGATGTACTCAATGAAGAGGTACATTGACACCACTATACATCAGAGGGAGTTCCCCGTTTTTTTTTAAAGTCTCATTTAAGCAGAGCTACCGCATTTGTCCATTATTAAATTTCATGAGTACGCACGCTGTAAAGCGATATTTCGTTTTATACATTTTTTTAACACGACATACTTACAGAGTAAATCAAACTCAACCGTAGACATGGCCGTCAAAATGTAATACAATAAAAACATTGTTAACAACGCTAACTATATCCATATAAGGATTAAACCAGGCCCAGAACGAAATCGGCCGTGCAGGCGAAGAGTTTACTAAGTCCGGAGGACTCTTGGTCAGCCGAACGTTTTTGTATTAGAGTGCTGTCTATGGATGTCTATACATATTATTGTATGCAATATATTTCAGCAATAATTATTGGCTATTAAATTTAACGCAACGGACACTTTAACACTGTTGTGTGGTTGACGGTTGTACCTATATTGTTTAAGTGTTTGGGAAATACATTTATAGGTATAATGCACGTTATGATTCTTTTATTGTGAGCCAGGTAATACTTTAGGAAATATAAAAAATATTTAATTATTTTGTATTCCAACATATATGTATCTATGGTTATTATTTAATAGTAGATACTTGTTCTTAAAATTAAAGACCAATCAGTTTTCTAAGATACTACCTAATATACAATAAAAGACCAATTCTGTACCTATAGTATCTCTATATCATTTGAAATATCTAATAAATATTTATAAATAACTGGAATTCTATAAAAAAAAACCTTTTTACTAGGTAAATACTATTTAGATTTAAAATTTAATATTATTTTAAACTTTGAATTATTGCTTTGAATTTAAATTCTAAAAATCCTGATGTTAAAAGGTTAGACTTAAAGGTACCGAGGAACTAAGCATTAAATCATATCAGTCATAAACTTAAAAGTTTTAAAGTTAAACAATAGCAACTAGCAAAAGAAATCTCGCAAACTTTTACATATTAAACTCTTTTCTAATTTAAGATTTGAATGTTATTAAAGCTATATTAAGTAACTACCGCAACTGGTACTTAATCAAATAAACAACATACATTATATTAATTTATCAAACTTTTTTGGAAAAATATTCTGGTTTAAAATATGAAATAAATAATTAAAAAAATGTAGTCAGGAAAAAACATAAACTGTAAATTACCGGAAAAAAAGTTCTGCGATTTATTCTAACACGTGGTTGTCCAAGAAAACAAGCACCTCGCTTTAGAATAATAATAATATGTATCTCTTAATTTATTATGCGTCAATCATAATATATAGCAGGTAGGTACCTCATTTAGACAACATCCCATTATATATTCAGCAAATGATTGTACTCACTCGTACATTTACGTTAAAACATAATATTATTATAGTTTTTCTCTTGTCGTTTTGCGATTTTGGTCGCATACCTATAAACATATGTAATTTATTATAATATTCAAAATGGTGCGCAATGCACTTATCAACTTATGTGTATACACTACACAATATATACATATAGCTGTATAGGTACACGGGCACGCAAAACCGCTAATATCCTTATTATTCTTGTTGTTATCATTATTATTACCTTTCTATATCTTTCTTTCTTTCCTGTACGGCTCTGACGAAATGAAATATTATACGAATTATAATTATAATAATAAACGTTTGATAATATTATAATATTGTTTTTCTCTCGCGATCGCAACGTATATACATTTTGCATATATATATATATAAACGCACCTAGGTACCTAGAATAGATAAGTATATACTTTCACTGCGATTTCACGGCGAACAAATTCATCTTAAACTCGAAGTGTACCTATATACACACACATATATATATATATATTATAATATATGCGCCCGTAAAAACTCGAACACTTGCGTGCCCGACCTGTGATGGGCGGACGCACTTGAAATCCGCATATTATACATCGATATGTGTTGTATAGTCAAGTCCAGGTCACCGTTATAATAACATGCTCACATGTGTTTTTTTTTCATCGACGCAATTCCGTATAGGTACGCGTACCCTGCACCTACTTAGATAGGTACAACATATATTATTATCAAATATTATGTTATATAACGTATACCGTAGAGTTGATTTTTTGAACGCGTATCGGCGTATCAGCCGATATCTCTGAAAATGTTTTGTTTTAATACACTTAAATATGTATACCTAACAACATAATGTTTTTAGTCCATTCTCTATTATTGTTTTATTATAAAAATAATATTCAATCGATTTTTTTATTTCTAAATGACAACTTATATTGGTAATTATTATTTTAATTTCAAATATTCGTAAACTGTACAATCCTTGAATTTGTATTAATGTGCCATACGATTGAATTAAAAATTAGGTATACCTACTATTTTAAGTTAATATTTGGCGAGTAAAATAAAATGGAGTGATCTAAAATCTATTCATCTATTTTTATTTTCATAAGTTGACTTATAGTTAATAAACTATTCATCCTAGTTATTGTATACCTATAAATGTATGTGTTTAAGTGGCCAATTTGAGCAGATATAAAATTAACGCTATACCATTTCACTTGACCGGTTTCTGGTGGATTTTAAAGGTGAAAATTGTGACTGTGATAATACTACGCTCAAAATAAACTATAATCGTTTGATAATTATTTGTATTTCTATAAATACTATAATACTGAATATAAAATATAAATCATACGTAACACCTTAGTTTTCTAAATCTCTCCTCCTTGGCTGATCGTTATCAATCTCATAATAATTCCTATCTTAGAAAACTATTTTTCAGTTCTATCTCCTTCCCTTCTTGACGCTTGTACTTAGAAACTTAGATCCCAATCTAAATCACCAGTAATAATTTTGTTTTGTTAAGCCCCCATTGCTCAACCAGTTACTTAAGAAATTAACCTCTTACTATACAGGACGATGAGCTCACCTATGAAAACCCGTCATTCTCAAGTTTAATATTTTAATATACATACTTTTAATGTTGTATATTTAGACACTCACACTATTCGTCTGCATGTCCTAGGCATACGCCTGTTATTGTTATTAAATAATAAAAATAATAATAATAACATACAGTGAAATCTTCGAAAACCCGACACTCCTGTTTGCTGAAATGTTATCCGCTGTTAGGAGGGGTTCGTTAGCCGTTAAAGGAAGTTTTACTGTAATATACAATCATCAAACCCATGTAAGGTACGCCCTTAATTAAATGAATTATAATTTGTTTTTACTATTTACAGAACTACAACGCACACCACCGCGATGAGTACAGTGGCTGCCAAAGACTTTGTGACCGTCGTATCGGTGGACGGCGGTGGCCGTGGCGGCGTTCAGCCGACCGAAGATTCGTTTGTCACCGTACTGTCCATTGGTGAGGACGCCGCCGCCGACGGTTCGACCTACACCGCCGCCGAAGAAGTACTTGTCTACCGCCTGCCCGGCGAGCGTTTGGGCTTCGGTTTGCGGTTCGACGGCGTGGACACGTGCAACCGGCTGTTCGTCCAGTCATGCGCCGATGGCAGCCCGGCGTCCCGCACTCAGGCGTCGTGGGGACCACTGGCCGCCGGCGACGAGATCGTTCGAATCAATGGTCGGCCGGTGAACAGGCTGAGCCGCGACGATTGCGTCCGATGTCTCAAGGAGTCCGGGCTGGTTGTCAAGCTGCATATGGTCGACGGCCGGCTGGCCATAAAGGCACCGCCGCCCGTGCCTCCCCGGAAACAGAAGAAACCGGAACCGCCCCCGCCGATTGCATCGTCCACCCTATACACGGACGCCGTTGAAAGGCAAGTATCCACGTGTACCCTGCAAGTGGCCGTCCGGCGTCATAATATAGTATAACTTAAGTTATGAAAAAAAAACCCATTTAAAGGGGGGATGACAGTTGAACACCCCTAACTTTTATTTTTTAGTTATGGGCAATTCAACTTTTTTTTAAATAAAATCTGCTTATTTTCTGGCGTATTTTCAAAACTTTTCAACTTTTTATTGTTTTTTTTTAAAAAATTTTATTTTAAAGTTATCAACGAACATGCGCAATCAAAAATTAACATTTATAAAATTAAATCGCATAAAACTCCAAATAACGCCGTATTCACTACTGTTTTTAATTTAAATTTATTATTCTATAGAATTCTACTTTTTTAATTTAATAAAAATAATTTGTAAATGTCTGGTTATTTGATTGTGTATTGATAATCTATAGTTTTAAAATAAGAAAAAAATACGATAAAAAGTTGAATAGTTTTGACTTTTAAAGATACATCTGTAAATGTGCGGTAATTTCGATTTGTTTAAAGAAAGTTGAATTGTGCTCATACCTAAAAAAAATAAAAAGTTCGATGCACCATTTAAAGGGGTTTTTTCAAAATTTAAAGTATACTATCATATTACCTTAGTCGGTCACTTCTTCACGGGACACATTGCATATACATATTATATCATAATTCATAATGCGAATAATGAGTATAGTATAATATTAGGTTCTATATCCAAAGCTACCTATGTAGGGACGTTTGGAAGTGTATTGTATACCTATAACGTGATGTTTTATCACTAATACCTAATAAGTTATTGGTGACTTATAGTGGGTAGCCAAGAAGGATGATAGTGAGGAGACTAAGCGCATCTTTCCCCACACATTTGAAGCCGCAGTTTCGCCAATTTTCTATTTCCTTGTGTTTTCATTTTATTATGTTAATGCTTTGAAAATTGTATTGCATATATTTTCATATTAATATGAAATGGACTAATTCCAGCAATTCAACTTATTTCAACAATCAAAACCGAATAAAGGCATACGTTTAATAGAATTGGCATCAGACATAAATAGGTATCTACAAAATAAATAATCCTCATATCTGTGATACTAACCAATAATAATTCACTCTTTTATTGTACAAGTCTTCATTAAATTATAATATTATTTTTCGCAACGTTTTTTCTTTCCATGAGAAGTGAATGAACAATCTCAAATTCTCTACTTTAAATAAAAATGAAAACATATACATAAAATTGATTATGTCAGTAAAAATACTTAAGTAATATATTAGAAATTATAGGTACAAACATCATAAAAAAGAAATATTATAATATAACAATATCAATTAATAGTTAAGATTTTGTATTATTTTATAATTATTAAAAAACAAAAAAAAAAATTAATTCACCTCTTGCCTCATATTTTATGCAAGTCATCCAACTAGAACATATTAATATATAAACCAACGGGTTATTAAGCAAAAAGTGAATAATATCATATTATAATATTATTAACTATTATCTGATAACATTTCCATAATCCATTTATATTTAGAGAAAGGAGGTACAAAGATGATGATCGATGATTAATTTCTACTCATTAGTAATGATTGATGAACACAGTGATTATATTATACATAGATAACAAAACTCATCTAAACAGATACAAACTTATTATTTATTGAGCCATGTTCAAAGAATTGCCCTGCAGGAATGACCATGTTGATTATTATATACGCGATACCATCAAGCGTCGAAGGTTAATTAAAAAATGAAACGTTTGTGCGATAGGTACCTATAATCTTTTAATTTCCCTCGCAAATCGAAACAATTAGCATTATAATTGGATATCTATTGGAATAATGAAATATATTCTCATCACACGTGTATTATAGGCGTAACTTCACAATCTATACGAGTATACCTATAACAGTTTTTATATTCAATTATATAATATAATATATCATATATCATTATACCTATTCACAGACTGTATAATAAGGTATTGGAATATTTTAAAAATGAAAATAAGTACTAGAATTTCGTCTTAGAACGTTTTTAATTTTCAATTTAATGATTGCATTCATAATCGCAAGTGGCTGCACATTACTATTGTAAGTAGTAGGTTGTAGGTACCTATATATTTATGAATGTTTTTAAAAATTTGACTAGTCCGCACTGTCTTCAATTCCGAAATTTAAAACCAACGACGGCATTTGCCCATATGATAATAAAGGTTATAATAAAGTTGAGACCGGTAGTTAATTTATTTTTATTCATAAGCATAAACAAAATTTAAACTTATGTAATAATAAACGATTTGGATTACTACAATAATTGTTAGGTAATAATTATTATTACCTAACAAAGCTTTTGAAATAACGATTCATCTATAGGTAACCATGTGTTAGATACATGACAATTTACGAAAATGCATCGTTTTGTATGCTATGCAAATTATTTTCTAACAATTATCATAATATATGCTATAATTACTATAGTAAATGTTATAACGATTATATTTATGTACCTAGTTTATTGTTCGCTAGTTGTTGGCCATAATATACAAGTAAATAACGTTATAATTAAGGTTAAAATAATAAACTCACTTTGGGGTAAGTTCATAGTGACCTATCAGCTATCTTACCTAAAGTGTCTATTATGTTATTTATACTTAAGTACATACTTATAAAGAAATAATGTTACATTAGGAAAAACTAGTATGTATGTATTGGTACAAGTACAACACTTATTAATATATTTAAAAAATATCACAAAATATAATTTACAACTTATAGTAGCCCCTTTGTACCGTCGTTACTCCTTCTTATACATATATAAATATATTATAATATTATTTAGTATAAATTAATAACCATAAAAATATGTCCATGTTACAGGTTATTCGTTTACCACGGTGAATCGGAATCGGACGACACCAACAGCAGCGTTTCTACAGTGGTGTCCAAATGTCCTGCTGAATTATCCGTTGGCGAAGACTGCGCCGGTGGCGACGGCATGATCAGTGGCGGCAGCGACAAAAACTGCGTGCTGGACAGGGTGCTAGAGCCGTTCATGCAGCTAGAACGGGAGTTTTCATCGAGCGCGACCATTGGCGACGATGTGGGCCTATACGAGAAGCTGGTGGCCGTGGCCGAAGAGGACCGGCTGCCACCCAAACCACTGCCTCGGAAGGAAGTGCGGCCGCCCAAGAAAAAGCCGCCACCGCCTCCACCACCGCTTCCGTCTTCGCCACCACCACCCGCTTACCGGTTGCCGCCAAGGCTTGTCGATTTCGTGCACAAAGACGAACCGACACAAACAGTCGTCGACGCAGCCACTGTAGCCGGTGACGATGTCTACGCCAACGAGAATGACGATGACCACGACGACGACGTTTTCGCGTAAGGGCGCAAACCGATAACTTCCTACTCACCCACCGACGGCGGGCCTACCCGTCTCATTGATTTAAAACCTAATTTTTTCAACCCTATTATTTATTATTATTATTTATATTTATTTTTTTGTCATCGAGTCTCTACTACTATCTATACGCCAATGTGTTTATGCTGGTTAAGTTCGGGCCCAACCGTCGACCGATGTCCATATTATGTTCCTAGATCGTGTCACGAAAAAACCCCGTTACTGAAAATTCTACGCTTATAGGTATTTAAGGTGTTCAGTGTTCACTAAATCCGTGTAAAAATTGTGCAATCAAGGTTTATTGCTCGGGTTCTACGCTTGCGATTAATTATTATTATAATTATATTTTATTTGCTTATAATATTTCAGATTAGTTTAATATGACTATAATATATTGTATGTTACGTTTCAGCTATTATATTTTATACAAACCTATCTAACGATCATATAAAAACATATTTATACATATATTTAATTAGGTAATTAATAATTCAGCTGAAAGTAATGTTATTATGTACCTACCTACCTTGTATATTTTTCAAATAAGGTAAATTTATTCACTATTGATATATTTTTAAAATCAGTATAACAATTTTATATTTTATTGTTTTATAAAAAAAATAGTCACTGAAACCTATATTTTTTATGATTCATTAATAGTTAAAAATGTTTAATACATAATCAAATGTATATTATTTTATTATTTAAATTGTATCTCAATAAGAATAGGTATTTTATATACTATAGTTAATTAACTTATTTCACTCATTATTCCACGTAAAATAAATTACCCCTATACACTGCAAAGTACAAATCGTTATTTAACGGACATTTTTTTAGGTTAAACTGTTAAAGATATTTATATGACTTTATTTGTAAGAAGAAAAAAAATCATTAAATTTATTTGGATTTTAACTGATGTCTCATCGTTAAAAATTAGATTTTTAATTGTATTACTTAATGAAAAAAAAAATAATAGATACTATAATCTTGAACGATGACAATGTAATTAAAATAATTTATAGCTTTGTAAAAAGATTTAAATATATTGTTTCTAATTTAAAAATATAGCTCTAAAAATGTACAAGCCTTATTAATTGTTTCACATATCCCGAGTATTATTTCCAACAAATTGATTTTTCGCAATTATAAGTAATTTACAGTACACAAAGTTACTAAATGTGTACAGTTAAAAACTAAACCATAATTTAATAAATTGTCTTATGTTGTAATAAGAAAACTGTTAATTGGTATTTAAGCGAAATGGTGAATTGCCTTCCACCCAGATCCCATTCCCCTCTGAAAATAATATATTTAGAACTTGTGTATTTTTGTATTACGTAAAACGTATTTTCTTTTTACTTTAAAAATCATAATTTTAATAATGTAACTTGAATAAAGAATTGTTGGCTATGTTAGTCAATATTTCTAATAATTTATGACGTTAATTAATATTTAGTACAGACATTTCTTTTTACAATCATTTACTAATATCTGATTTATAAATTAGATATTCAATACATTTTTAATCATATAGATATCTTAGGAATTATAATATATAACACATTTCATTATTTTTTAAACAAATTAAAACATTTTTTTACTTGGAAAAATTGTATTCAATTTGATTTTGGCTTTAGTTTTTAATATTATTGTTGTATGATAATAATTTGCTTATTAATCACTCATTATAATAAGTTAAACGTATTAAATAAAAACTTATAACAATACATATTATAATAAAATAGTTGAGTTAAAATATCCAACTCAATCATATTATAGAGGTGAAATATCCACAATCGGAAAGACTAAGGGATAAAACTACTTAAATTGTATTGAAGACGGTTTTAAAAAAGGTTAGGTTTTAAGTCTTCGGCGATTCTTCTTAATTTTCATAGACTAATTCAGTTAATGTATCAATTTTTAGTAAATACCATAAAAGGTGTTCGTTTCATATCCAATTCATTGTATTATACTAATAAGTAATAAATTCTTTAAAGGATTATTTATTTAGATTAAAACGGTGATTAGTACAGAATAACAAACAACAATATGTCTTATAATATTATCATACTGTATAGTGTATACCTTTATGGTAATTTTATAAGAAGAATGTCTTGAGAACGGATCAAACAGTTATCAATGTTATTCTTATAATCTTTACATTAAAATCTTAACACATTATTATGCAAACACTAATCATTTAGCGTTTAGAATTGTATAATAAATAAATAATAATAATAATTATAAGATAAATGTGTTTTGTTTGAACTAAGTTTAATACGTATCGGAACATAATATGGGTATTAGGTAGGCAATTACAAAAGAAACACACAAATTTGCAATATTCGTGTGAAATTCATATAATGTGTTGTCCAACAAACCATTTTTACTCCATAAATTTTACACTGACTCTGCATTATTTTAATATTATAATATGACATCCATAAACCCATTCATATATTATTATAATCAAAGGTGGGCATTAATTATTTAAAGAACCCATTGTACCAACTTAGCTATTTCCAATGCATTAAAAAAATAAAACGTTAAGTCAAAATTATGTTTGTAAACTAATTGATTTATTATTATTATTTGTTTGATCACACAGTGTATACAATGGTATGAAGTACAAAAAAATATTCCTCGATTTAATCATTTAATTAACACAAGCGTGTAATACTTACCTTAACCCTTAAACTTTAAAGTATAAGAAAATAACATAAGAAGGAATAATATAGAATGCATTTGTAACATAGTATTTGAAAGTTGTACAATCACTAATTATCTGTCACCCAGATGGTAATTTGAAATAAGATTAATTAACGTTAAGTTAAATGTTTTTATTACTTGCCCGCTTTTTTTTTTAATATTTCCTATACTCAAATCGAATAAAATTATCGGATGGGTTGCAACGATGGTGCAAATATGTGTGATCTGCCCCTTTAACCGCGACCACCGTGTATAAGTGTTTATCTACTCGCCGGTGGAACGGCGACCATTAATATATAATATTAATATATTCGCAGAATCGAATATAACATAGGTTTTTATTTATCAACAATTTATCCAAACTTTTCTGATAATCTTGAACGTTTATTTTTCAGAATTGTCGCCAATGGGTTTTATCAGCCATCGAGTGACGACGAAATAATAATGGCAGATCAACACGATCCGATAAAAGGTAAAGACACAATATTATAAATAATTATAATATTATACTAATATAATGAACAAATCAAACTAGTTATTATTTTAAGAGTGGTAAGTCTTACAAAAGTAGGGGAAAATCTTACGAAAGTTGTGAACCTTTATGCAGTGGTTTCGCATAAAAAAGTTATTATTTTATAAGCCAAACTCGAAATATTAAAAAAAAAAAAAAACGTTATAGGTACTTAAAATGTTGAACGGAGCGATGAATTTATTAGTTATCCGTAGAAAGAAACCTTTTATAGTAGAAAAATGTTCCGATCATAAGGTGATGGAGGTTTTTGGTAGAAAATTGTAGCTTGATAGTTTGTACTTAGTACTTATGGAGCCAGGGAAGTCTAAAATAGAATATTACAGATTCTTTTCAAAATAATCAGGAAAAACTTTTTATTACGAAAAAACCAAAACTTTTACACAAAGTAGTTTTTGATGAAGAAATTATTTTTGTTTTTTACTGTAATTCAAGAATGAACAATCAGATTTGAAATATTCAACATCGAATACTATAATTTTAATAATAAAATGCTTCAATATTAGTAAAAAAATAACAATAAACATATATTATAGTGATATTTTTGAAAGAATTATTTTAGGATGACAGATCGTCTTCACTTAGAATCGTTTTTAATTGCATACAATTATTTATCATTGAATTAAAATGTAAAAAAAACCCATAAAAATGATCTACTAATGCCGAGGTACATTTGTATAACAAATGCTAATGAACGGTTACCTACTTCTCAGATTTTTTTTATGAAAAAAAAAATATTTTTCGAACCGTTGCCCGTTGGATACTTACATCAACCACTTGTTTACGTAAAAACATCACTTTGTATTTGTATTTTAATAATAATAATATAATGTACATTGGACGAGATTAAAATGTCGTTACAGGACTTAGGACAAGATGTGTGTGTGTTTATCGTTATTATTTAGTATTGCAGGCGTAGGTAGGTATATTATAGACAATAACAATAACAACAATATAGGAGATAACGCTGTAGTACACAGATCTTAAACAGCGGACCGTCGGATCATGTGTATCGTCTAATAATATTAAAATAATAATAATATTGCAGTTTGTATATCGACTGCGCTGTAGTAATAAGACGCGCGTCCGGTAACGTTGTTTCGCGATCCAGACCGATACGGTGGCCACTTCACCTCACTACGATAATAACATATTATATTTAAGTATTGCGCGTATACGTAATAACTAATAAGTAATAATAATATATTGTATTACACATTATAGTACCTCTATCTATAATATACCCTACACGCGCTCGCGTTCAACAGTGATTTATAACGCGTACAAGACGATTATGACGACGGAGTACGCTAGACGGATACTAATTATCGTCACAGGTATGTGTGCATTGACTTATTCAAAGATCAGTGTTTCTATCATAAAAAAAAATAAAAATTGTCAGTAAACCCAATATTATATAATTATATGTTTACAATTTATATATTGTAGGTATACTGTTTATATATAATTTATATATTGATAATAATTGATCAATGTCGCTTATATAGGTTCAGATGTAGTAGTTGTGCACTTCGATATTCTTGTCACGTGTCACACAGTATTTGGTTTACGTCCCGCCGCGTATAATATAACGACTTCAACGAAATGTTTATAAAATCATATAATAGGTATATTAAATTATATACAGATATACTCGATAAAAAAATATATAAGTATAGTATTATTATAGGTATTCTACTAGTTTTGCTTTGGGAGGAGCTGTTTATTTGTTATACATTTATATATATATAAATTCGGTATATCGATAAAATATGAGCTATAAAAATTAAAATAACTCCTTAAAAAATTCTAAGCAGTGTACATTATTGTGTGTGTATAACTAGGGTCTAGAACTGTTGTGTCTTATAATTTTTTACTTACTAAAAAATTCATAAATGCCTTAAAAATCTTAAAATATGAACTAGGTATAAAAATATATTTAACAATTTATTTCTCCAGCCTAAAAAATAATATAATGGAAACGTGATGAACAATGGTGAATTATTTTTCAAAAACACTTTAAAATATTAAAGATACTAAAATAGTGTATACAAGTTAGTTATATAGTCTCTTTAATTATTTGTAGATATGAAGACTGTGCAGTTCTGTGAGTACAACATAATATCTATATGACGCGTTTGACACTATAATGTAATATATTAATCTTGACCACCTCGTATCTCACCAATCTGCTGGTTTTTATTACAAGTTACAACAATACATTTTGTAGGTACTACAACTTCCGTTCATTTCAAAAATAAATTGTAATAAATATTCTAAAAACTAGAAAAATGCACTAAAACCATCAAAAATTCAATAAACAGTTGGATCTGTCAACAAATATGCAAAACAAAATATCGTTAAAAGAACTAGGATTCCCTAGCACACATTTTCAACTTACGGACTAAGTTTTAAAACAGAAAAAAATTACATTGCATTAAAATCTCAGCCCTAGTCATGACTAATAATATATTTAATTAACCTAGCCCAGCCTAACTTAACCTAACCTAACCTAACCTATAATATGTAGGTACTTATTTCGTGTTTTGGCTATTTTATTTTTATTGAATAAAAATATAACGTAATCGATACTGAAAATAATCGTTTAAAAAACATCATAACAAATATAAAACGTTTAAGGTTGAATTTTTTTTAAGATCTTATTTTTTTTTTACTTTGTTAGTCTATATAATATTTAAGAAAATTATATAAAAACAATTATTATAAGACGAGTATTATAAACTGGGGAGAATATAATATAAAGAAAAAAAATTTTTTTTGCTATTGTCATAACATAATATATAAACAGTAAACAATACAACTTTACCTACATCTTAGTATCTTACAAATTCATAGTAAAATTATTGTCAAATTCAGTGTTTTGAACTCGCCAGACGGCCGCGATCGCGTTAGTACGGATCATTAAAATATTATACCTATATCGTACCTATATATTGTAAACGAGGTTTTATCTCGATTATTATAATGGTTTTGCGAGGTTTACTCTTGTCGTTATAGAAAGTCACCGTTGCACAGCTGAGGTTCGTTAAAATAATATTATGTGTATCGATCATCGTTTTGAACGCCGGCCAGGTACCTATCTATACTATAGATGGAAAAAAAAACGTATTAAATTGATGAAATCGCGATGAACGCAATCCATTATTCCGCCGTATACACCGCAGTGGTATATTATTGTGTATAATATATTAATGTAGGTACACATACCGATGACAAGAGGGGGGGGACAAATATACTAAACGTGTGCAAGTATACGATCTGGTCCTTATTATATATATACCTATACATTATAAATATTATATATGTGCATGCATATATATTATATTTATATATGCGCAACAGGAGAAGTATTTAAACATTCTTGACCTGATTTAGCGGAGCGCGCAAACAAAAAGGCGCGATCACTATAATGCATACATGTACATAAATATTATTTGTAAAATGACATTATGACGTGCGTGTTATTATGCGATATAATATAATATAGTGTACCTATCATTGCCACCAGATTTTCGAATCCTGCGATCCAAATAATTGTACAACTATAGGATATACGGAAACGGCGATGAGTGATGTGTGATACAACTTCCTTGGGGTGGGTGGCTGGGTGGGTATTATAAATAAATAATATTGCGGTGGGGTTGAGATGTCAAATGTATATTAATTGAGGTGAAGCCACCGGCCGCTACTGCGATAAACGGGCAACGGCACAGCCGCTGGTTATGTTTATTATTTATATATTCAAATGGAGTTGGACTAGGTGGATGGGCCAAGTGGTGCCAATCTATTATATTTCATGTTCTGCTGAGGAAAAAATAAAGACCCACCTACTTAAATTAAATGTCTGTATAGTGTAATACAAATTCTAATATTGTACTTTATACTACCATCATTGTTAAATTATAATAATAATGTTTAACACGTACAGATAATTTATTATCACCCACCGACCCACCATCCCCCGTGATCCTCCCATTAAAAAATACTTCTAGGGAATTTACCAAAGTTGGTTCCTGAAATCGGCGCCACTATAGATGGGCCCTCACTTGAACTTGCAGAGCTTTTATTTTTAACAAGAGAGTTGGATCCTTATATCTTTCCATGGGCTTGTGCACCATCCCGCAGCAGACTGTAAACCAGATCTTCACGCCAATTCTATTCTCGGCCATGAACAATGTTTTTTTCTTCAGGGGACGATGTTGTATTATAATCAGCTAGTATTCGTTCTTGAAATTACATTGGTTGCTTATTATTTCTTTGGACAATTTGAGCCGTAAATTACTTCAGGTTATATTATATAGGTATATTGATATATTTTTATGTAGACAGAAGAAGAAATACGAGATTTTCAAGGTAGAAATCGGAGTGTATCGATACGTATCGGTCATCACATATTTCGAGCGTTTAAGAATTTACATGTTCGATGTACCAGTGAAACGTATACCGTATCGGTCTCGGAATAACATATTTTCTGTTGGATATACGGCTATACGAGTCGGTACGTATACTATGTATACCGACACACAACGAATTTTTCTTCCCTAGCAGATAGATCATCTGGTTTACGTGAACTTTTCGAATTCTTCAAATGAATAAAAGAATAAAAGTTGTTTCATGCATTTAAATGCTAAGGGGTGACGGGGTGGCCTGCGGGACATCACTGTGGGGCCCGGGTCGTGCAGTTGCGTCCGTCTGCATACGATTCGCGTTCTCCGAATCTTAGGGTTGGGTCGATCACAGAGAGTTTTACACTTGGACTTCGCATAATTTCGAATTAATAATCATAATAATATCTACAATATGACTTTTGGGCGGGTGTGCTTAAATAACGGCGACAACGGGCGAGATATATTTTAATATATTATATACGTACGATCTTAAAATAATAAAAACTCTATTGCGAAATCTTCGGCGTACCTATGTGATATGTCCGTACCTACGTAAAAATAGGCACGGAACTGCTGCAGCGTGTCCCTCTCGTCCGGGGCGGCAGTTGGCATATATAAGAATATATATATATATATAAATATTATACGATGTTGTCGTGGGTGGTCCGAGTGTTTCGTATATCGTATAAGTTTATATACATGCGTATAATATAATATACACCCGCAATGGCGTTGCAAAACACCATACGTATGCGAGACTTAAAAGGGGATAAAAAAAAAATAAAGTAACAACAGTGCCAGTTGGCCGTCGACACCGATGACCTCAAACTCGCGGCACGCACGCACGTCGGTGAGTCCAATAATATATAATATAATATCGTTGTTTATTGTGCATATGTTGTGCAGTGTACCTATATTACATTTATTATATTATTATATACGAACTCATAGTTGCCCAAGGAGTCTCGGACAACCCGTTCGCGGGATTAGGTGTGTGATGTATATGTGTAAGGCGCATGTCCGAAGTAAATGCGATACGAAAATCAATTATTTCATTTTTTAAATAATAATAAAGGTATAATTTTATTATTATCCTCGAAAGGTCGTCGCAAACAAAGAGAAACTCGGACGCGCAAGTGTGCAACGATATAATATAATATATTTCATCTCATGCGTGGGAATATAATTATTATGTATTATATACATAATATAATATTATTAAATATTTATATTCACTATAATCATGTCATATTATATTACGTCCGTGTAAACGAGACGATAATCGGCCTATCTGTAATTAATTGAGTTTTTTTGTTTTGCATTATTTGTATAAAAATGAACAACTTATTCTAACACTAAATTGTTCTCTAATTTCTAAATGTTTCTTATTATTATTCTAAAAATGTCCACACACAAGTATTTAAAATCGAAAATGAATTGCTTATAAAAATATAAAACTATGTATTGAGATTCGGCGAGATGAAGAGGTAACGGAAAATATGTTTTCTTAAAAAAAAATTAAAATTAAACAATTCGATTAGTTTTGTAAAAATATAACGACGCTATATAGGTATACCTATCTATTATACTTAAACAAATTAATATTAGGTATATCAAATAATTCAATTTGTTTTATTTATAAGAAAACACTCAGAAATAGGCGATAAATCGCACGAGTGTGCATCGAGTGCAATACGTTACAATTTTATTGTAACACAAAGGCACGAGCGGCATATTATATTATAATATATAACGCGCCTCTTGCTGTAGCTGCGGATCGGGTTGCGGCTACTGGCGCTGCTGACATCATACGTATATATAATAGGAACACATTTATCATCTCGACCTAGGTTCGATGTATTATATCGATGAAACTCTCCTCGGGCCTCACAAGTCTCGTGTCATAATAATTTTTTTATAATATTTATGTGCATATTACGAGCGAAACGGCTATGGGTGCTTATTTCCCGGGTAAACTGCTGTCAATATGTTAACGCAATTTTTCTGACATCTTGGTCGAAACGTCGTAATTTTCGAAACGAAAATAAACCATAATTTATGCATAATATACGATTATATAGGTACCTATATTATTGCCGTATACCGTTTAAACATTTCGACCAGATCGCGTCATTAAAATCACGAGATTTCGTGTAGGTACACAATGATACGCTTTCTTTTCGCTGCGTATCACCATCTCGATTTAACTTTTTTTCCTTCACGTCGAACCTCACCTCACGAAAAACGATTAACTGTCGCATTACGAAACTACGAAAGTGCGTCAACATTCCAATATTTTTTTATATTTTCATTACAGTGAATAGTGATATGGTTTACTGTGTTCATATACATATTGTATTTTATCTTAGAATAAAACCCAAAATTGTTGTTCCAACGAATTTCAAATACATTAATTGTTTTATTTTTATTTATAAAATTACAAATTACATTGTTTTTATACATGTAATTAAATGGCCTTATCTCAGCTGGACTCAAATTAAATTATTGTCTATTGATAATTGATAGGTTTTCATGAAATGCCCTATGCCCTGTTATTGTGTATATATAATAAAGCGGTGTACCTATAGTATCTACAATGAAACTGTACTGGCTTAACCATTTACACATCCCTTCTCGTCAGTCGTCGGAAAGAGGTTCTTATAAGTTGACGACGAATTCACCGCATTGTGATTCGCACTTTAACATAATGCCCTTACATTGTATAATATCATTATAATGTATATGTTTAGTACAACACATGTGAACTGAATTTTAACAATGAAATAATTTATCCTAATCCAATCTGCTATAGCGACTGATGTTGTAATTTATTGGACGAAGGTCAATAAGCCCCCGGAAGAATTTTCATTAGGCGCAGGTCTAGACAATACGCTGTTACTTGTTATGAGTGTTATATTATCTTATAATATCAATATACTATATACAAGATTATACAAAGTGCATGATCGACGTAGAAAACTAAATAATGATAATATTTTAATTTTCATATCTACTTTAATTACCTAAATTAATAATATATCTAATTAGTAAATACTAATTATGTTAAATTGATAACTGCACTTAAGTGCGCGGCCTGTATTGAAAATAAAATAAAACAAAATATAATATGTAAAACGTATATAATAATATATTAATACTATCATATTATGTTTTACATTATATATAATATTATATTAAATGTTATACTCACTCTATCCCTGAAATAGAGTTGTTCACATTTCGACGGTGATTATGTTTCTTACGACTCGTGGCCGCCACGATATATTATAAATTTGACTTGAATCTTGCAGGTACGTACCTCTTGAACATTTCCTCAAATCTACCACACTACAATTATTTAGTCGAATCCAAATTCCCTTAGTTACGATTTTATTCGTTCTCCTTAAATTTGAATTATATCAACCCCCTATACCGTTTATCTTACTATAGGTTTCTAGTATGCTTTTGTGTACCTGCCTGTCACGCGCATGCACAATAATTTACATTTATAATTTTAGTACCTACCTATTAAAATGTATCATTCAAATTTAGTTAAAAACATTCGTCGTACAGTCGTAGGTATTACATACATTATCATCCTTTCTTTACCATAAATATAATTTTCAATGTGCGACTGGGAGAATACCTAACCTATTCAAAATAGCCACCGCGGGTGCCACCAGGAAAACGTAGAAACCCTGGTATGGGAATGTCAAGGAGTATTTCACCAGTCAAGGATTTCATAGAAAGTTTGTGGTTTTTCAACTTTTCTGGAATTAAAAAAATATATATATAATTTATAAATTAATAGCTCCCACAATCAATAGGTATATTTCAAAAAATAATTTAGGTAGGTCAACTAATTAAAACAACATTTGTATTAAGCTTTCAATATTTGATTTTATCAAATTGTATTTAATATTTGTCTTTTATTCTTGATATTATCTAGCCATCCGGGTTTCCGAATAAAAATAAATAAATAATATAAATATAAAAAGTATATTATAATATTTAAATTAATGTATGTTATTATTATTATTATTAACTATTGGGCATTATAATTAATACAATTTAATTAATTTATACTTATTTAAAAGTTGAATTTAAAAAGTTAATAATTTATTTAATATAATATTCAGTCACAACCGAAAATATCTATTTTTAAATTCTAACTAATACTGATCAATGGTAATAATCTTTTTTTTTTAATTGGTAAGGACAATTAAATAATTTGGTATAAATATCATGGAAAAGTCAAGGAATTATTTTAACTTGAAAATTGTGGAAATTGTATTATTGTAAAGTTTAAACATGGTTATTCCCTAAAATAATAAATCTTATTTTTTAATTGAACACAAACATTTTGACGGTAATCATACTTTAAAAACGTATAATTTATATAACTTTCATTGAATTTCATATTTTTGATATTATATATAACATAGGTTATGTATGTATGTATTATATAGGTATAATATGTAAAACCAAATTTGAACCGGAATACTTGAATGTCACATGGAATATTACAAACGTGATTATAATATTGTTAGGTATAATTTTTTTTTTATAGCATATAATATAATGAATAATCTGGCTCCCATATAGGTATAGGTAGTATATCTCTGTAGGTACATAATATTATATAACTATATTAGCAAAGGTTGAAAATTTAATTTTCAAATGTTTTACATTTAATGTGAGTAAATTAATGGAAACAATTAACTTACGTTAGCTACGTTAAAATCCAACGTTAAGAATTTTATTTTAAGCTTAAAGATAATAGTTAACAAATAATATTTCAACTCTAAAAACTAAAAGTTTAGACGGAAAAAATATTTTATTTTTTTAAATTACCATATACGTACACGTACCTATATTTTACCCTAGTGCAACTTTCAATTATTTTAAATAATATAAGTATTGTTACAACTTACAATATACTTATTCTTAAACTAGTTCATTTAATAACATACCTAATTAAAACATTTATAACTACCGTAAATTGGGGTGACTTTGATAAATGTTGTTGATTCTTTTTTGTTCTTTTATGCATAGTTGTTTTAATACTTATGTTACAGACTTAAAAATAATGTGATTGCCTCAAGTACTACTTTACAAACATTCCCAAAGTTTTTTTTTTTTCAATGAACAGTTTTTTTTAAAATTATTTTTTCAAAGTAGCTATCAAAGTCATACGGCATTTGGGGTGAATTTGATACACCTATTTTTTTGTATGTTAAACTAATGGTAATGGTATGAAACCTATCAATGTCACCAAATTTTAAATTTGGTCAACTACTTTTTGAGATATAACTTAGTATAATTTAGTATCATATCACTTCACTAATTCATAGAAAAAAAAAACATTTTACTTTGATTAGTGTTGCCATATTCCACTGTCAAAGAAATAATTGGATAAAAATTAAAGTCACCCCGTATTATCAATGTCATCCCAATTTACTGTAACTAGTTAATGCCCACGTTTGTGACTATTATATGTGCTCTTTTGTCCGTATTGTTTATACATAGTGTAAAATATGTAAATATATATAGGTACTTGATTATTTTCTATAAGAACGTATACATTTTTGTTTTTGCAGTCTCTGAGGGGAAAATATTTCATTTATATTATGTATTGTATGTGCCTATTTCACTACTGCATGCTATTATATAGTTATATATAGCGTCTTTATTGTGTTTGTTTTTTTTAAATTTCTGTTCTATAACATATGACTCATTACCGTCCACCACCCGCAACCACCGTCTGTCGCTGGCTGGCAATTCGTTGCAGTTTTTTCGCCGAGTGGAACCAATAGCAGTTAATTTGTTTTCGCGACAAGAATATAATAACATAATGACATTGGAGTTGCCTTTATAACAATAGGCTATTGCGGTTTTTATGCAAGTTAGTATTCGTTGGGGATGGGAGGGGGACCTTAAGCTGGAAAAATAACATTACATTATGAGCATATTATATTATAATATTATTTACGCACCGCGGTATTTACGTATTTTTAAATACGACGCGGACCTTATACATTAATAATAGGTAGTTAAAACCGTATAGTTGCACGCCATAAGGACCTTCAAATTGTCATTATTGTGCCGGCGTGTACATATACGGCACGAATGGGCTAGTAATGAATATTTTTGATCCACTGGACAGTATTTAATTCTTCGACGATGGGCGATGGTGCGTAATTTATTAGTGTAATCAAATAAGCGTAGTGACGTAGTGTGTACAGAAACACTATACCTAGAAACTAGGAATACTGTGAAGGAGCTACATCTGGTAGATCATTATGTTTTAGCCCTCGTAAAACATGTAGGTATTCTGAACGATTATACACTTTAACAACCTGCAGTGAATACGTAGACCATAAAATATATTCAAAATTATGTCAGTAGGTATATTAAAAATAATTGTACTAAAAATTACAAGTAAAAATCTAAAGGTATTTTAAATCATATTTCCTCATTACAACACTACATACGCTACCAAAATTATCTTGCTTATTGAAAGTCTTTTAATAAATTACTGAATACCTACTCCTAAAAATTACCTTTCATTTTTATTAATTTATTATGATACAATTGAAATTACATTAATAGCATATTATTATAAAATTAATTTAGCGTTATATAAAATATTCAGTAAATAATTAATTTTTCTAGACTATCATTATCTATATTATATCATAGGCTATTATATCAAATAGCTTATCATCCCGGTTAAGTTGCATTTTACAGAGAAAACTTGGAAATGTATCTACATGATAATAAATTTTAATCAAATATGGAAAGTTTATGATTATTTTATTTAAATTAAATTAAATTATTTTTAAATTTTATATTTATAAATTATAACACTCAATAGTTGATGTCGACTAATTAATAATTCCTAATAAAAATTTGTTTTTGCACTATTTTGCACATTTCAGCATTTTAATTGCACGTTTATTAGGTGTTAGCTACACAAATATCCGGTCTTAATAGTCATTAGTCATTAATTGTCAGTTATCACTTATCATCATAATGATAAAATCATGAAATAAATATTAATAATATACCAAGTTATGTTCTAATCAATAAAAACAATATTATTATACAGTATATTATACTACAGTCTGGAACTGATCAAGGTAACTGGGAATGGGTGATATAGGTGACGATAAAATAAGTTTTACTGTATAGCCATAATTTAAACATTCAACAGTAATTTGTAATTTGCGCTTCACGTTACTACAACCAATAACAATAACATCATTGTGTGCAGTTTGGATATGTCGATACCTTAAACACGCCCATTTGCGCTTAAATAGCTATTACGTCCCTATATATACTACTTACTGTCCTCGAATAACATAAGCCATACGTAGGTACAATTAAAAACGGCGAAGTGTAATTTTTTTTTCTAAATTGAGTCTCTTACCATACCTGTATAATAATAGTTTAAAACATTATGATTTAAATGGCTTAATATATAACTACAACTTTGATAAATTAAAAAGTAAGACTAAAAATAAAACCAAGAAACCTACATATAGGTAATACTTCGTTCGTAAGATAAGTTCCATGAGAATGCTGGAATTTTAATATATTGTAGCCTCAATATTACATTTTGTATGTTATTATAATATAATATGATTGCCCTGTTGTACAACAAGATTTAGAAAAAGTCAAATAAGTACTTGGTTTCTCGAAATAGAACGCCCATGGTATCGCCTTACACTTACGGTGTACCTACACCACCTACTACCTACGCAAATCCAATCCGAGCCCGTTGCCTTGCTCTCGGTGCTGGAGCTAACGAAATCCTTTCGTTTTCCATGCTGCACTTTGTCGTAGCCATACGAAACCGTGTCCAGCTTTGGCGACGGCGACGGTAGCCATTTCTCGTAGGTATCATGATAGGGGATCGTTGTGGTTGCGCAACGTGCAACGACTGGCCAACGACTGCAATATAAATGGAACAATGGCGTATATGGGATTCTGCCGCAATAGGTTGTGTGACTTGTGTTGTCTCCCGAGAGCGCGAGCGCGCGTGTGTGTGATTTATAATAATAATATAATATTATATTGTATATAATATTATGCCGGTCGACTTGTTGTCCTATAAAATGTATATAGAAGTCGAAACTCAATATTATCATAACGTCTGTCCGTTGGGTTTTGTTTGCGACATCGAGCCCATGGTGCGTGTAGTGTGTGAAATGTGAATATCTGCTACCTACCATACCATATCTATAATATATTATTTTATGGAGTCCAAGGCTAGGCATAAACGAGTAAAGTTCAAAATTAAAAGTCAATTTGATATTTTATAGACTATTATATAGACGAGTTACTTTTTAAGTTTTTTATTCACCCAAATTATCATTAACTATTTAATCCGCACTAAGTTGTATCAAACTCTTAATTAATTATAAATTTTTTTTGGGGGTTTTCATTGTAAGCTACTCAATACCCAACCTTGAAGTTTATGAACGTATACCTACACCTGGTCTGACACGACGAACAACCGTATAAACTATGTAGAAAAATTCAAAAATGTAATAGGTATTGCAGACCTATATGTAGTATACTAGTATGTATACTAAGGATATATTATATGGCATATTAAGTTATATTATAATATACTATATTGCTATGAATAGTAGGTACCTACGTGGTGTTCATGAGTGTCGCACGAAAAAAATGAAAATAAATCGTTCGTCATTACCACGCGAGGCATGACGTATAATGGCCGATGATCAGCAGTGGGCATTGATCGATAAATCGTTACTAAAAAAACAATTACGTGAAAAAAAGAGATATAGAGAGAGAGAGAAATTAAATCGAAGTAAATGGATTGCTTAGGATACTGCGCTGTGCCGCCCGCGCGTCACGGGATCAATATATGCACTGATTTTTATCTCAATTTTATGTGGGATTAAAAAGAGCTAATAAAACATATCGTTAGACGCCAATTTATTGCTCTGCGTTTAAAGACATTATTATTTTAAAAAGAAATATAATATATTATATTAAAAAAAAAAACCAGAGACAAATTATTCCAGTCGTATTATCGTGATGAAAACTGGTTGCGTCCACGCGCATTTATTCAAATCAGTCTGGCGATAATGTCGCACTGTGACATCACCCGAAATTCTCGCGGAATCAGCACCGCGCATCGAGAGACGCTTAAAATAGATGTATATAATATTATTATAGTATATTAGTATAATATGGTATATGAACGACTGGAGACTGCAAATTATTTAATCTAATTATTTATAATAATTCGAAAAGTAAGAATATTTTAAACCGTGCATCCGGTCTGCAGGGTTAGTATCTATATTCTATAATAATTATATTCTATATAATTTCGATAAAATTGTCACTTTAATAATATTATAGGTACCTGTTATCATTATATTAGCAGGAATGGTATATTATATTATGTATTATAAATTAAGTTAAAAATGACAAGATTAATTTAACCGAAAACGTGTACAACAATATTAAGCATAGGCGGCACTTTGCTCTAATTGTCAGCCCCCCCCCCCGCAATTCCACCTATGATATTAAGTATATCTTTATAATTTATATTATTATTAAGGGTTTCAGAATCGGTATTTATTAGGTATGTGGCAAAATTCAGGCAATTTCTAGTTAGGTACATAGAAAAAAATTTGGTTAAAATAAAAATTTAAAGAGTTGTCCGACACCAACATTTTGGTGTGGTATAATGACAGACACCATAGGTAAAATTACCATATGGATTCTGTTGATGCATTATGGATTTTATAACTAAGTAATAGTTACCTTTTCTATGTAAGTTATAACCAAAAATGTAATTATTATCAAATTGATACGTAATAATAATCATACAATTAAGACACTTGGAATATGGTTAAGAAAATATGGGTAATCATACTTAAACCGACCAAAGAAGAAAGTAACTATTAACATATAATATTATTAATTTTATCGACTTGCATAGTATAATCAACTATAATGAATAGTTGGAATTACCATTTACTTAACAATACGTCAAACAGAAAAATATTAATCAAGCCATTTCAATCATAATAAACGAATTTACAGGAAACACTATCATGCCTCGTAGAAAAGTTGGATTTTGATATACTTTTTTTTTTTTTAAAGAGGAATACTTTATTCAGGTTACATAGAACTCTGGTTTTTAAATTAACTCGAAATAACGCTAAAAAAATACATTTCGATGTACCCAACAACTTCTGGAAATATAGTTTTATAAATCAGAGTCCAACGTGACCTGCGTAAAGTCTTTATCTTTCAAATAGATAAACAAAAAAATTTCAAAATTTAACTACAACACAACGAGGCGTGAAAGTTTTTACTGTGATACAAGTTTTTATAATAAAACGCATCACCTCAGACACCCTCAATCGGAGGTTATTAACTTAACATTTTCAAATTCCCGTTTAACCAATTCCCATTGAAAATAAAACCAAAATCATTCATAAAGTATAATATATGCAAATAGATGAATCCACGAACGTCAAGAGGAGCTGTTGGAGATTCGAAATGTACTGCACTTACGCAATAATTATAGTTAAATATTATTAGTGCCACATTTAGTATACTCTCTACTAAATGCTCGCTAATTGCTATAGCCTGCGATAGCTCATTTACTGAAATTAATAAGCGAGGTAGCATCCGAACTGAAAAACTGAAATCTCGATTGAATTGCGACAGTTTTATATAAGAATCATTTTCGATGCCACTCCGCCCGCATCACGTAACTTAGTTGCATTTCATCATGGCGTATATATAATTATTAATTATAATTGATATGCATATTTAAGACAAGCCATTCATTTTTTTTAACTGTTTATTATTCGTATACTTAATTATATGTCTTGCGTTTCTCGTGTAGTTAATTATTATTTTTGATAGTTTCTCGTCCTTTTAAACAAAATCTATGCACTAAAAACATACATATAGGTTCCATAGGCCTAAATAGGGGGTGGACAGTGGGGACTTAGTCCTCCAATTCAAAATCTAGTATTCAGTACCTTATGCATACATAATTTTTAGAAAATATTAAGGACTTATTAATAACTTTAGTATAATTGGACTTATTTAGTCTCCGTTATGTCAAAAAATTTGAGCTATTCTCGGTTATGCTGCGTTCTTAAATATTACCTACACGCGCGTGCAAGTGTGCAACTAATAATTTTACTCGGAAATAATATGTATAAATATATATATATATAATATTCGCTTTATAAATATATAATATAATATTATAGTCTCGCGTGCGCTGAGTTGGCCGTTTTGATTTTTTAATATTCTATTATAATAAAATATAATAATATAATACTACCATGCCACGCAATTCGGGCGCGCCGAAATAATTAACGTCTCATATATTATACTTTATTACTAGGTACGTATATTATAATATAATATCGAGTGATGCACCCGCCACCGTTTGTGTCTACGGGTGTGTTTATGACACCATCGACGGCATAATAGTATAATTGACCGTTTCCACCCGCGCGGCACACTATTTTATTATTACATATTTACGATATAGCGTGCTTATACATTTCAGCATTACCGACAAGAACGGGTGAGAAAAATATTTTTAAACTTCGCATTCGTACACACACACATAAACATTTTTTTCTCTTATTTTTCCACTTTATGTAGGTATACATCGCAGTCATTCTCTTTTTCTTATCCATATATATGTGTGTGTGTGTGTGTGTCCGCCACCGCCGCAGGATTGAAATTGACAAACGTTGAACCCGTTCGGCCGTATAATAGCGCAGCATCACTCCCTCTTCCCGGTGAATACGCCGCCGACGCCGACGCCGGTGCAAACCGAATCGTGTCTGCAGCTCTAAACGCAGTTTCAGTATCGGTACCGGCGGCTCCGCATCCGCGATTCTATTCCGTATATTATAGCGCAACTACCTATATAGGTTTACGATCCGCCTCGTCGTATACGAAACGCGCAAAACGAACGGAGAAAATAAAATAAAATTTCATTCATATATAGCTATAATACAACAAAATAATATTATGTATTGTACATAATTAGTACCTATAGATATTTGTTGTTTCTTCCTAAATTTTTTTTCTCATCTTTGACGTTACGCACATATAATATTTAATTCTAATATTATACATAGTATCTGTACTCTGCGTCGCTGCAGCAGCTAAATGTGAATATGAAAAGTTTCGTGTTTATTGATCAGGTAATATATCATTATAATACATTTTATAAGCACTAAAATATTTTAGAGTATTTTCGCATATTGAATTATATTATTACCTATTATATACGTTATGTCCATAATTACAAAACATATTAACTGTATATAAAATATATATTATAGTCATAATTAATCATGAAAATAATATATGCTATTATATATAGTCATATAGCTGAAATCACATGCTGAAAATGTATATTATATACTTACGTCTTCTATAGTTCTATATACTATTTACCCACCGTCACGTTATCATAATAATATATTATATAAATATGTTATATACTTATATATTAAGTGTATTGCAGTATACGTATATATATTCTATAGCATCGCGTTCTCCCTTGTTTTCCTCGGTCGGTGCAAATGTTGTACGAGCGAATCCTCGCGCAGAGTGAAAGCTGCACATTATGGAACATTGGTTCTTTTGTTGGCTGCGTACGTATATTATGTATGTCCGATAATGGGCATCGGGCGGACAAAAGAAACGTAATATTAATGTGGCGGTGTGTGTGTGTGTGTGTGTGTGTTTTTTAGGGAGATAATATCTATATCTCTTATCAAACAATTGAGCGTGATGTAAAAGTCCGTTAAATTTGGGTTAATAATAATAAAAATAAAAACAAAAAAAAATTTCAACCGGCGTGAAACAATAGGAAACCTTGGACGGTATCTTATAACATTATTATTATGTTATGACTTGGTGTGTGCGCTGCCGTAAAAGTTTCATACACTTCACACAATTTCCTTGCGTAACTAAATTTCGCTTCCAGCGAAAATCTCGCATCACCTATATACGTTGGTTTCTCGTGTCCATCCCGTGTCACCGGTCAATAGACATAAATAACTAAAACAAGAACTTGATATATGGTCTAAGGCCCTGTGCTGTTATAATAATATTATCGTTACTGTCATATTATCAAGTTCAAGCTAGGTACGTATATGGTGTTGGAAGACGGGTAGTCTGATATAGTATCAAAACGACGAAAACTGCGTAGCAAAAATTATAAGCGTAGTTTATACGTGATTTAAGCGTGTTTTCATTAATTAACACTTTTCACCCATAAAAAATTACTATTATATATAAATTATGACCATCGTTTTAATAATCGGAAGTTGCCTGGACAGTTGGACATGAAGATGCGATGAATACTGCAATGAGCGGCCGAACTGGTCCGTTTATAGATAGCTTGAAATGAAGTCCGTTCGGAATTGTAGGCGGAAAAAAGGAAACATTTGTCTGCAACCAATTGCTTTTAGTAGGAATCCAAGCTTGTAGGTACTTGTATTCTTTTCTTTTGCATTTAGAGTATACTGTCATATAATTGACATATGTCTGAAAATACATAATATATAAATGCATCGCGTATAATATGTATACCTATGGCTAGGTATATACACACTAGCTCGCGTGCTGCATACAGAATCAGTGCCCGTTATAATGTTTAATAATATAGTCTGCCGCTTTTTATCCATAAACGGCATGTTGTTTGAAGGGGAAAAATACCATTCGGGAAACATAAGGGGATTGTCGGTGTTGTTCTGGCGACAGTGTGGCGTGTACACTATATATATACAAATACATATCTAGACCGACAGATTTTATGACACGAAAATAGCAACGTGGGATGGGCACATGGCCCACGTGTAGGGTTACGTCGTTTGGGTGCACCGGAAATATTATCGCCACTTGAAGTTTTTTGTTCAGGGTGTGTATATGTATTTATAAGATTTATATTAATAAAACGCGCCTCGATAAAAAGAACACGATACTCATAATATATATTATGTATAAACATTATACATATATATTTTCGATCGAAAAACCCTTGTATATTTCGAGATCTTGCATGTTTTCCGACGCTAAAACATTGAATTCAGAAATGCAGCTGCTGCAGTGTTTATATAGGCGTGCAATATATTATATTGTATTTAAGCATTTTATTGTGCGCACGTGTTTTCCTATAAACCTACGTATAGGTACTGTAGATTGTAAACCAAGTTTATGGGTAAATGGAAATTTTTCAAAAAATATTACACGACGTGGGTCGAATAAATTGGCGTTATAATGAATATTTATAACCGTAATATGGTACACGGGATGACAAAAAAAAAACCGCACGAGCTTGATCGTCGAAGACTACGGTGACGGCAGAAAACGAGTATAGGGGGCCCCGCGCACCGCAACTTGCGTATTCCGAGGTTTCGCTCACACCGCGTCGCAAAATTGCAATCACACATGTCGTTCTCTTGTTATAATAGTTGCATTTGATAAAAAAAAAAATTATGATTGAATCCGGTTTTCGGAGCATCGGCCTTAAATGGTCATTTAATCCGGATGATTGTAATAATTGGATATTAAAAACATTCTTCGGTAAACGTGAGGTTTTCGTTTGACGTTCCCGGAACAGGCAACGGATAATACACTTAAAGCTCGTAGGACTTGCAAAACGTGTACCACGACTATAATTATGTATACCTAATATTATTCGGGCCCAAATCCGTCCTCATCAGATGCACGCGCGAGGGTGCACGTTGACGAGCAGCCCCTAATCAGGTGGTATATTATTATTATGGGTAGTAAGTATACCTATAATAGGTAATTAGTGTGTATACTACAGTGTGGTGTAGCTGGATAACGGAGGACGACGTCAACGGCTGTTCACGTGTATTTTTAGATGGTTTATTTCAGGAAACTTAAGTACACGGAACAGAATCCAGGGCCGTGCGTGTTGTGTATGTATGATGTCTGTATAATACTATAATGTATACATATACATATGAGATATTAAATGTGATTTACTTTATATTACTATGGTAATAGACAGAAAGAATAACTGTCGATTTTGTTCTTATTTTAAATTATGGGATACTCTTTTAATGACCGATTTCCGTTAAATCTATGTATAATCTCAGAGAAGACTTAGGTACGTATTTTGTGGTTCACCGCTTTCGTGTTGCTTCAATAAATAATAATCATTTATCAAATCCAAAAATTGTAAGCACAAAACCACTAGAAACACCAGCTGCAGCAGGCATTGTTTAATTACCGTGTACATGGTATATAAATAAAATTAACTTCTTAACACTTAACTTTAACTTTTTAACTCGTTAATTCCCAGCCTTTTACTCTAATAATACATTAAATTAGGGCAAATGACAGCACTATGCAACTATATATACTTCTGTCTTTATTTTGATACATTAAAACTTAAGCATTGGAAATATAATTGCTTTTTTTTAAAAAAAAAATTGTCATCATAATATTATTATTTTATATTTTAGATCGCTATCATAAATTCAAAGGTGGGCAAGTTAATGAAAATAATTAACTTAAGTTAAGTTAATAGGACACAAGATCGATAAGTTAAAAGTTAATATAGAAAATAATATTAACTTAACTCATTTAAAAAAAATTTAATCTATTTTTTTTTTTAATTATTATGTAAATCACTTAAAGAGTGAATGTATCTTTCTAGTTTCTAATTTATAAATTTTAAAAAACAATTTTATTAAACTTTTATCATAATGTACACTGTAATACTGTATACCCTTTTACTTTTAGTTTACGATTATTTACTAATTTAAACTAAACTCATCTCAAATTAATAATTTAACAAATATATTTTTTTATATCGAATATCAATTGAATATCATAATACGTGAAGATGAATACATGACCTTCATATTTATTATAAGTTATATAAAATTAAAACATAACAATTGTCAATTTCTAATTTAAAATTATTAATTTTGTTAAAAACATTTATAATTACAACTTGCATAATATATAATTTACAACTTAAAAAAATATATTAATATACACAAAATTATGTTATCAAGAAAAAGAACAGAAATGTTTGTGTTTTTGTATTGGATTATTTTTATTTTATACTGATATAGTAATATTTACGTATAAACGAAAAATTTCAAAATGTTTTTGACTTGATGAGTTTTTTAAAAATCAACTGAGAAAAGCTGAGTTATTTCAACTGTAAATTAAACTAGTTAAGTTCATAAGTTGATTAGAAAATAAACTAACTAGTTAATGCCCACCTTTGCATAAATTCATAACAAGTACAATATAAACCAGTAATTAAAAAATAGTAATCATTAATCGTTATCCTCAACTTCTCTACTACTCCGAGTACATGAAATAGTTTTTAAATAATTTGACATTTTTCGTGAATTATGAATATAATATAATCTTAAACTTAATTTTTGTGGTTATTTGTTGTAAACCCGTTCGTGTTTTTAATATTATTTTTTTTCGAAAATTAACGTCGATTAGACATACAATAATAACCATTAATAGTTAATACCTACAAACTCCTCTCATAGGTCGTGTCACGTCGGCGACTTACCACTTATAACATATATGGACGTGGAATTTCTAGCGATACATGTTATACACATATACATATGGGCACATACTTACATATATAATATGGTAAGCTCGGCGGAAGTATATTATATAAAAAGAGAACAAATCACGACGTTATATTATAATATTATTTACTAATCGAAGTATATGATATACGTGGTACATATAATATATATGTACAATGTACTATAGCAATAGGACAATAGCTGGTTATCTCGTGTGCGCGACAGTATCCATACTGCATTTTGACTACAATGCTAGCCTGTATGCCGTATAGGTATTATAATATTATCGTATAAATTATATCTGCATTCCGACCAAGTGACGAATCTTATTAATGCGATTCGTTTATTTGTGTGCAATAATAATCGCAATATGCTCGATCTTCTGTTAAAACGTCATGATTTATAAAAATATATGTTTATGGCTTACCTGAAATGTGTGTACCTAATATTATTTTTTTATTTACTCGATTATCGCACTTGCAGCACCCACTTCATCAATGTGCGTATTATTCTATAAAACCTAACAGTTAACACCTATATATAATATATGTGTAGAGTTCCGTTTTAACCATTCGGTTTTGAGTTACGTATTAAATCGGACATATTTGCACACGGGCACATATTATAGTTATAATTTCCAAACGTTTTCCGTCCGCAGTGGGCAGTCGTGTGAATAAAACGTTGTCAAACACATTTGCGATTTATTGTACTCGTATTGTACTAGAACGCTGCGGGTACACAAGCTGCACAATATTTAGTTAGAATATTGTAATTTTAACCGGTACGTAAGAACCAATAGTTGTGTGGTATAATACATTTAAATGTGCATTTGTGTTGATTTTTATTGGATATTCCTTAGAACCATAAATATTTACACATATTTAATTAATTAATGTTGTATATAATATAATATATTACACAAAACAAAATATCTTTCAAAAAAATAAATCATTACCAAATAATAATAAAAACGTCCTTAACGTTGTCCTTATAATGTTGTAAAAAAACGTGAATCAAATTGGAAAATATGATTTATCGTAATTGAATTTTGTTTTCGTAATTGAATAATCTTTTCGAACAATTCTTGTATCTATACGACAAAAATGTATTTTGTGGTCTTAACAATGAATCATAAACACCAACCTCCTACTTAGTACTTTTATCAATCAGTCAATACAATATTAATTTCATACCTTACTATTGACAAAACACATTTTGTAATTGAAATAGTATCTATTTTTTTTCAACTGTGTTATTTATTAGCGTACATCGTACCTACCTGTGTTATATAGTTATAAAAATATTCACGAAAACGGTTTCAATGGAATTCGATTCGATGTTGTGATTGGATTTGTAAAACCAGACTGTCGCAATAATACGATATTTGTTGAAAAAAAATTATATTTATGCAATAATAATATGTATTCATATTATATCATATAATTATATTATTTCTAAATTATACTGTACGAGAATAATGCCAATCGTGAATCATTGTTATTAGTTATTATACCATTTATGATTATATTATTAAAACTTATAATGTTCAAATATTTTTAGTTTATCGACTTCCATATTTGCATATTATTATTATTATTGCGCGTGTGTGTGAATAGCGAGTAGGTATTCTGACTTTAAGATATTTACTTAAGTTTAATAATAATAATAATATTACCAACCAGTTAGTTAACCGCTGTGAATAAAAATCGCCGACTGTAATAATAATTAATAATTACTGGTGCATGTTCTTTGAATTTCCGCCATTTCTCTTGCTCTCCAGACCCAAGTCGGCGGTTCATTTTTGTTTGTTATACTCATATATTATTATGATATATATATTATGGGTTATAGGTAGACGCGAATCGTATTATTAATCGCAGTGTGCAGTGTGCTCTTAATCGCCCGACAAAACAGTTTTGTAAAACCGCTTTTCGCGTGCAGGTTGGCCGCGGAATCCGTCCACTTACCTTATCCCCCCTCCCTTTCAATCGTATATTGGTAAACACGCCACTGCGCCTCCAACGTCCCGTGGATCTGATTTATCGGTGTACCGCGTTCGATTAATAAAAAATATATATATTAATATATTAATATATTATTATTATCATTATGCGTAGTAATACAATGCACCGGAAAAAATAATCATGAACTTATTTCTCATTAACATTTTTTTAAACTTTTTTTTTTACCTTCATCGAGCGCGTGTCAAAAATTGCGCTACCTATATATAATAGTCATAAAATATGCATTCCGTGTTTAGACGAGACGGTCGCCCGGCGATCGCTCCTCGACATTAAAATATAAATTAAACGGTTATAACGACTCTGTAATAAAACGACGTTTATTCATCGGTCGAAAAACAAAATCAACGCCGCCGAGATGAGGTCATCGCATGCTCCGGTGTAGGTATATAATACAGTACTTAAACAGTACATAGTACACATAATATTATTGTATGCATATATTTATGTATAATATATTAAAATAAACAGGTGAATCGTATACCTAATAAATAATAATATATGCATATATTATTATTTATTAGGTATACGATTCATACCTGTGTGTTTGGGGCCTGGGTACAGGGGTGAACTTAACTCGAGTCTCTCGTAATTTATATTATAATATACTTACCTAGTTCAATGTGGCTCGTGTTATACTACCGAAAAAATCAATCATAACAATATGCAAATTATGAACAGTTTTGAAAATCGTTTTTGTTATCCTCTGAAGTTTGGAGAGTTGAATATTGTATTAATAATACCTAAATAATATATTGTTATAGTTAAATTATAATTAAAATCATTACTTTTAATACACGCGACAACATAATTCTTCTATGAACCGACTGCACATCTGCACCAATATTTTTCTAACAGGTAATTAGTAATAATATTACGTCTAACCTCCCGACCAGTTAACTAAAGGAAAAAAAAACTCACGTGTCCAAAACGTGTAGGTACGTAGAATATCTTTACGTTTGTCGTAACCCGTAAAGTCGTAACAATACTATGGTGTTCTGATTTTTGTAGTTTTATCTTGAAAGTTGTAATAAGCCACTACCTTAATAAAGTATTTCAGTACTTGTTTAGTTGTATAGATTAAAATGTTATAACCAACAGGTTTATTGATGTTATTCACGAGTTTGTATATTATATTACACTCGCATTCACATATATAATATAATATGGTGACATACTTATGTACTAAATGTACAAAGATAACCAACCTAATACAGTAATACCAAAACTAAAAATTATTAATTTTTTTTTCATCGTTTATATATTATTTATTTAATATTTTAAAAGTGAGTACCTATGTATCTAAATATTCCTATCTAAATGAAAATAATAATTAACAAAAGTAGTGTTCATATAATTTATAACATCGATAAGTCATAATCTTAATATATTGTAACCTGCAGGTGCCGATTTTGTTCGGGATAATTTTATAAATAAACATAATACAGTGAAATACCATTAACTTTACTAATAACTTCCATTTACGAAATATTTTTGAGAACCAAATCAAATTAGAATCAAAGTTATTTAATTATATTTAACAAATTTCTATATACCTAATATTATTTGTTTTCCTTCAGGACTTCGTTGTAAGTTGTTGAAAGTTTCACTGTATTACACGACAATTAGTGGAAACATAATATCGATCATTGTATAACAGTGTTTGTAGGTAGTAGGTACCTACTGATTTAAAAATGTAATTGGATGGATAACTTTGGGAAGAAGGGTGGAAGGGTTATACTTTATAACAAACAAGTAATAACCAGCATAAAATGTTGCTGACGGTATCTCTTTTTTTGTGAAAACGGCTACGGTATAAACTTGCAGTAAACCCTTATATCGCTCTTACAATCTTCCAAATCACGTCACCATGCGATGATATTGTGTATTAGTGAATATTTTTTGTATTGGCTCATTCACAACTCATCAGGTGCATATAGATGCATAATTTATCATTTATTGGTGCCGTTTGTTGAAGCTCTTCTTGTAGACTGTTCCTGTATACCTACTCCGGGTGGATGTACCTATTGGCTATTTATACCTATATTATACAGACGTACACTATTAGGTATATTATATGTATATATTCTGATATTCAAAGACTGTTGCAGCACATTTGAGACAATATTAATATGTAAGTAGATAATATTATATAGTGTGTATCTATAATATAAAGTATTTAATTAACTATATTATATTAGTATATTCGTCGTAAGGCCGTGCTGTATTTGCATTGGCTGTATAATGTATATTATATAATGCTAGTATTACACTATTACCTGTATATTTATTATAATACCGATGACAATAATATATACGCATTACGTGGCGACTGAAGTACCTACACTTTTTCTACCCATATTATATTCGTAATAATACCTATATTAAAATATTATACTACTAATACAATATTATACTAGATTTATTATAATAATGTATTAATATATATAGAAATAAAGACATTTTAACGGCTCCATAAACGGTGACTATATTATTATTTATTATACAGTGGTACGCATTATAGGACTCGCCATCCCGACGGATCTGCAGATTGTTCAATTACATACGTCCGCACATTATAATAAATACGAGTGCGTATACAAAATATTCCTAAACAGTTTCAAAGGAAAAACAGCTGTACTTATACATTATAATAATATTACCTATAATAGGTATATATCATATATGTACGCGTATCCGGAATAAGCGATTTCGCGGAAAACTGGTTTTTATATATTTTGTTTGCTGTAGCAATGTCATTTTTTCTCAAAAAAATATAAAACATAAATATATAATATTTATTATTTGCATACCAACTCTACTACAATATGGGAGTTTTTCGTTTTATGATGATGTTATGGTTTTTTTTTATCGCTAAAGAAGCGTATGCGCATAAATAACTATTTTGTCTATACTTATAGTTCTCATCGTTCGAAGTGAAAAATAAATCTCTTTTTTCTCCTGTGTCCTGTGACTATATTATATTATATTATATTTAATAATAAATACATAGGAAACATATTATACTTAATGTACTATTTATTATATTATTCAGCGGCCGCTATCTTTCTAGGGCTGTTTTCAAGTGCGTATAATCTAAATCGTCGTAGTATTTTACTTGAATACATTATGTAGGTATATATGTAATATATGTATAATATCTGTGAATATATACCGCAGAAACTGTAAGATACAGCAAAAAACCGATGATTAAACGTTATTTCGTGGGAAACCGACATATTGTTATAAGCTGTTTGTGATGTCTATAATAATAGCAATAATAATATTATATCCTTTATATATATTATTAATCAAAACGTACTCTCCATTATAAGTATTATATTATATTATTATAAATATATGAACTTTTTTATTTGGTTGAAGTATTATGAATAATTTAATCCAGGGGTGTCCAACCCGCGGCCCGCGGTAGATTTTGATGCGGCCCTCACTTCAATTTAAAAAACCATGAATTAATTGTATATAATACATTAATATTATGAGAACAAATTTATTTTAAGATAAATATTTCTAAAAATGTTGGCCCGCGATGCCAAAGCGTATATCAAATTTGACCCGCCGTAAAAAAAGGTTGGAGACCCCTGATTTAAACCTACAAATTTAAATATTATATGTCAACGGGTATATTTTATATATCATAATATTATAAGTAGATACCTATTTATAACTATATTATGACAATTGACATTATATTATTATATAGTGTGGGTACATACAAAAGTGCCATATCGTATGTTTATGTTTAGACTATATTATTATTATACACAGACTTAACCAAGCTAAATCACTACTATGTATTATATAATATATTATTTGTTTATTCACTTTGGTTCCTCAGGTTCCTCTAATAAAAGTTGCATCAATTAATAATAGAAACTTATTATTATTACTAGTAAATCACTATTTTAACAAATACGACATACCTACTATTACCAAACAATTACCAAAGTTATGCCTATACATAATATATAGGTACCTAACAAGATAATACAAGATTAACAACATAAAATAATAACAAGATTATAATTTGTACTAGTATCACTGACACACACGGTGCATCAGCAGTTGAGGCACACTTTTAAACAAGATAAGATACGAATTTTCGTCAGTTATAAATTATAACTTGGACTAACTATTTTTTGTGAACTGTTTTGAAATATACCGATATTTACATTCTTCATACTTCAGTAGTAAATGATAAAATTATTACCTAATACGAATATTACGGAAGCCAAATGTCCGCATAATATAATATTATGGCCTATATTTTCGAGGGGACCAATATTGTCCTAAATCCATAATATACCGATTACCTAACTATAGCTACTATATAAGCCGACGGTGCACCAAGAAAGGCGTGCAACGGCGCGGCACTGGTGCTGCAGTCGCCGTCCGCGAAGCTAGACCAGAGCCACATTCCGCGATCGGGCAGCCGCGGCTACGTAGCATACGTATATAATAGTATTATATATAGAGATACGTGAGCGCGTCTAAGTCGTTTACCGACGTCCGTTCACAGCAGCTGTGCAGTGCAATTCTTTGTTATCGCAGTAACTGCAAGTCGATACAATAATATTTATACTTATATATATTCTATAGTCGACCATGCGTACCACGCACTACCCCACCTATCGCCTATACACAAACCTTCGATAAAATAATATTATTATGTGCTTCTGGCTTTTGATATAACTCATGAGTCATAGACCTATTAACGAAATGTTGACACCAAATGTATAGATCTGTGGCATAATTTATTATTGTCATGCGTATTTTTTAGATACCGATATTCAATATTGTAATGAAACAGTGGCATCGCGATTCGCGATCGCCGACCACTCATATTGTAAATACAGAACACTAGTATTAAAATATAATATATTACAAACAGTACTGATATACATTTGCTGCAGAGTCGGGATAATATATAAGTAAAAACTAACTTTCGTAAATAAAGAAAATTAAAAATATTTATTAGGTAGTCACTACTCAATATAGTCATAGTTTCTTTCGATCGCGATGGTGGCTAAACGCGTAAGGACATAAATGGATATCTAATAAGATCATAATACACTATATAATGTATCAAAATACATATTTTAATGAAATCACCGCAGCGATTCACGAGTATTGTTTTAATAATATACGCAATTCGGCAATTGTAAATCGCTTCGAATAGATTTAGAAAATATTAGAGTTAACCTTCTGAAATTCTGTGGTAATTTCTCATCGAAAAATGTCAGTCTTAAAACTATACAATGTTTTCTTTTCCATTTGAAACCTATATAATATACCTATGCGTAATATGTAGATATAATATAATAAGTAGTATAGGTTATAGGTAAGTTATAACTTATAGTTACCTATATCAGATATCTTATATAATTACTATAACGCAGTCAAGGAGGGGGTCCAGCTAATTCTCCAAGTACATTTAAGTGGGGGCTCCACAACAGAATAAATTAATATATATATATTAGATGTTTAGATAGGTATTTTGGTGGCAATGGGGAGAGAGTACCCCATGGACCCTCCTCCCCGTAAATACAGCACTGCTATAGCATAAAATAAAGCTTTTTGGAGAAAAATTTGCTAGACACAGTTTCGGCCTATTTTCAGTAAGACTATATCCGTGGTCTCAATTAAATGTTGCCCTAATCATGCTAAATATTATAAATAAATACAGTAAATCGGTGTTTTAGCGTATATGCATTATGTATATCCATCTCGGTCTGTGATTACTGATTATTGATTATCTGCAGCTGTACATAATGTATCTATAATCTATATATTATTAAAATATTTTGATATAGTACGGAGTACGGACGTAAGGTATTCGATTGCAATTATTTAATATCTATTATATATAGTACCTAACACAAAATGTGCGTTTCGCGAACATTATCGATTTTCTCGTATACCATCGATACCGCGTAGATATTATTGTACGATTATTATTATATATTGTTTACGATATATTAAACGATATCCAGTAAAAATAAATAAATCGCTATTTCTTTCTCAGTCTTCCGTTTTCTTCGTCTCTACATATACCTATTATTATTATTGAATTATATCGTGTGCTGAGAGTTGGAGAGAGAGTGAGAGAGTGATATAGAAAGAAGAGAAAGAGTGAGGGAGAGTGAGGGAGAGAGAGAGATAGTCACGGTCGAGATGAAAACGCATTTTTTCCTCGAGGCAAGTGACCTTCGGGCGATCTGCACCGATGGCGGCGACGGTGCATATATTCAGACGGTCGGAATCGAGGGGGGGCCGTACCGATACGAGAACTCGCGCATGCGCGTGCGTCTCCCCCCGCCACGTGCGATAAGTTACGACGGTGATGGGAATTCGTGGTCCGGAAAGGTATGCGGTATCCGGTCACGGGAAAGGAACTTTGTTGATTTTTTTTTTCCATATCCAATAAGCAACGGTTGCAGCAGCAATCTGAGTATTATTATATTATATTATATCATATTAATAATAATAATATCAAACGTTATTTTTCCACATTTTTTTTTATCTTCTTAAAAGTAAACGCGCGCGCTGCTTTTGTTTATACCTACGTTATATGTTTATATCGTCTATATATAATCGAATGAATACCACCGTGGCTATGCCTATACTGACTGAGTTATAGGTCACTGTAGTTTGTATAAGTTATATAATACCAGGTGATACTTTTATCGAAGAACTCTCATAATTTCTAAAACTATTGATTGATTTTCAAAATCATCCAGTGCATCTGTGATGTCATGTTCATTGAAAGATTCTTATATGTATGTATATGTAAAATATTATAGTTATAGTTATAAAATAGGTATGTCCCGTGAAACAGCCACCGAAGGGTTCAAAATATTACTGCAGCTATTTATATAGTCGACCGTTGACGGAAGTTAAGTTGTATAATATTATTATATAGGTACTAATTAATTTAAGAAATTAAGAAAGACTTTATTATGATGTAAAAGAATGTAAGTTATATATGTACATTGTACATAACTAACCATTATAATGCAGTGTATGGTTTGAAGTTAATATTATTATAGTATAATTTATATGGGTACAGACCTGGAACCTGGAATAGATATTATATTATAAGTGATTATATACAGAGTGACTAGTAAAAGGTTAACCAAATATTATTTAAATTATATTTTGAATTGGAAACATTTTGTTATTTAATGTTTCATTAGTTTACCCTATAAAGTAGTTATTACAAACTTTGTACACACGCATTCTATGTAAAATGAATATAGTATTTAATGGGGGAAAAATAATTGAAAAATATAAAATAATAACGTGAAAACAATATTGCCGTTTAAATACATTATTAGTAATTAGTTAGAGTATGTTTGACTCGACATCACTCAATAGGTGCGTATAGGCATAATATGTAAGTCATTGGTTGAACTTTTTACGTTTAACCATCGTCAGATGAACAAAATAATAATAATTATTAATAATAAAAATAACAATATATTACCTATGTATGTTTTGGGGATAACGGACAGATTTCAACGAGACGTCTACGGTTCATATAAATATTCATTAATAATGACGCAAATAATGTCATATTTTGATTACATGCTGCAACACGTACGAAATAAGCGAAAGTCTGGTATTATTTTGACAATAGAACATGACCACCTATATAATACAATAAATATTGTAGGTTTTTTATTTAAATAGTGTTATGTATATAGGTGCAATGTGCTATAATACCAACAAATTATTTTGTTTTTATTATTCTTAATTTATATTTGAAACGTCTAATAAGTATTCACGATTTAAATTTTTTGTTCTGGAACATTACCTACTCAATTATATTTATATAGGTACTAGAAAAACATTATGTTTAATAAGTATTTATTTTTGAAACGATTCTGTTTTAGCAATTTTTCAATTTTTAAAACTTTTTTTTTCAAAATGTGTGTTTTAGGGTGCTTTGTAAGAATGTAAAAAAAAAGCCCGGACAAACTTCGTTTTTAAGTTATTGATGAAAAACTTTAAAAACTACATTTTTTTCGTAAAGCGTATTGGAACAAGTGCACTTTACCACCCCATCCAATTTTTTTTATTTTTTTTTTTTTTGGAACTCATATTAACTATTTAAGAATAATAGTTTCGAAGTTATGGCCTAATGAAGTGCACTATTTTGTCATTTTTACGCATTCACGCATCACTCTAGTTTACTGCGCCTTTTAAGAATATTGATAATTTTTTTTGAAACTTATGTACTACAACGAGTTAGGAACGATTGTGCAATCAACATTTTATAGCCGGACTTCATTTTGAACTTATATACAAAGGCAGTTTTCGAATTCCGCCTTTTTATGCATTCGCACAACACTCTTAATTGTTTTTTTGTTATACTAATATATTATAACCCAAATATAAACCCTATAGGTTGCTAAACCAGAATTATGCCTTTATTTTATTAAGATAAACATATTTGTATACAAAGTATAAGAGTGTAATATTTATGCTGGACACTATGAATTGGCTATTTCTCTAGACCTCTATTAATCATCAATTTATATTCATATTTATTAATGTCCTAACTGATTTTTAAACTGAAGTCTACATAAAAATTCAAAGTTACAATAAACAAAATAAAATAAGTAGAACAAACCTTAAGTTTTTTTTAATGTGGATGTTCGTACTATCATAAAAGTTAAATTTAAATGTTTAGTATAATAATTATTTTATAATATTAAAGCTCACAGCCGCTAAAGGCATTGATTTTTATTATTGTACAATTTATTTTTTTTTTAAATGAAATTTAGTAGTAGGTACTGAAGTAGACCCGGGAGAGATTACATATTTTCCATCAGGTAGTACCGGTCACTGGAGTAGACCCGGGATAGTTTACCTTCGGGAGAGTTTACAGGTCATTAAAATCGGGAGAGCCTACAACCGTCTGTAACATACTGTACAATATTTATAAATTTATGGGCATATGGCTGATTACTTGTCCGATAATAATGTTAATGGGGGACGGAGTGGCCGAGCGGACTAAGGCATCGGTTCTGACGTACACCGATGTTGGTTCAAAACTTCGGCCGCGGGTGGCATTTTTCTTCGGGCAAGTCACTTTGTCTGGAGAGAAGTGCCGCCATCCCTCACCCGGACATGACAGATAACTACGAGTGCCCACTAAAAAATCTGCCTAACTGTGTAAACGCGTTTAAGCCTACAGTACCCTATCACACATTTAAAAATCACCCAATGGTCTAAGTTTCCGCGGGTTAATTAATAAAAAAAAATTATTTTCATATATATTACATATTAGTTAACATGTGAAATATGCTCTGAATTCTCTGTTCATTTTATGTAATAACACGTTGAAAAAATGTGTAGTTGCTAAAAATGGTAAATGGCAACAATATTACTAGGCAAAAAATAAATAAGCGTTTTGAAGTTGTTTTTATTTTGACGGGTAATTTTTTTTTTTTTATTTGTCAACAGCGTATTATATTTCGTTCGTTGCCGTATAATTACGTATATAGCATACGCGTATCTAATAGGTAGGTACATCTATAGAACATATATAGGATACCCATACTACATTTATGATATTACAAGAATATTATATAATTGCATAGACAAAACCAAAACGATAATATAAAGTGTTCAACCATTAGTCATATTATTATTGTTACCTATCTACCGCAGACATATACACTCTGTTTACACTTGGATATATTACATAATATTATGTGCCTACCTACTGTAGTATAATATAGATGTTAGATTTACACTGCAGTACACGAATACCAGAATACCTATTGTAAATATAATATGTGCGTATTGGGAAACATCGGGCAAACCGGCAAACGTGTTCGTAATATTAGCGTAAATAACGCCAACTATATATTATATATTACTGTGGTTATAGGCTAACATTAAAAGCGTTTTTAAGTATTCTACTATAAGACTAACCTAATCCTGACCTAGTATGTCTGCATGCGTTTATAATTGCGGTTATTTGTATACACCTATATACATTGTAGGTATTTATAATCAAAGGTATTATATTTTATACGATGAGCTGAAATTTTCTATTTGTCACGACGAATTTTCTATCGAATTACGACACCAACAACGCTTTGTTCGTTGCAAAAACAAAATTGCATTTTGCAAACGACGCGAACATATTTCTTCATTGTATGTAGGTACCTACAATCTACCTATAATAATATAATATATGTAGATATTCGCGATTTTATAATTGGAATACACACAGACATGTATGGTTCATTATAATAACATTCAACGTGTCCTAATAATGCACACGGGGACCCGCCATACCTATATAATATGTATATACATTAGTATACCTAACATCTAAACCGTTAACAACAATATTCTGTAAAAATACGATTTTCCGACTTGTTATTATCGCGCTGGGAACGTAATTATATAATGACGTGTTGCCGGGGTCGGCATAAATATACGCGAGTATAATATTATACGATATTACACGCGAGAGAGCTCGAAAATTCGTGAGTTTCTAGTGACCTACCTATGTATAGAGTATACAAATGTATATACTTACAATTTACTCGTACATTATATTTTATGAATATATCTGACTGAACCGACTCCGCGTTGTACGTACCTATCCACTGACCGGACGACACAGGAAAAACAATTGGAGTCTGTTTTTCTAATTTTTATACAGTATATATACGTGTCCATCGAAATACCTATACACAACATTAAATACTCTATAATATGCTATAAATTATAATATATACCTACACAGTGATTCATCAAGCATGCTCATTTAGTCATTTCCATCAAATTCTAATTTTTATAACTTTTTTTTTTTTAAATTATAATTCGAAATATACAATCTATATCGCATGACATAATAAGTACATATGATAAGATACAGATAACAGTATACACAAAAAATAATAATAAAGTTAGTAAAGAAGCCACCCAAAGATGACATTTTAATATTGATTTTTCAGTTGTAAAATAAGAATTTATTTAGATATGCTTTATTTTTTTTTCTTCTTCTTCCTTCTTCTAGATTAAAATATGCAAAAGGCCTCTGCACCATTTACGTTTTAAGCGTCTAGGAGGGCTGTCAGGGATTGTGAGGGAGGAAAGGTTTTTAATTAAAGGATTTGAGTGGGAGGAAAGACGGTTGTGAAATGTTTTATAAAAGTGTTTGGCTTCTTCATTGATTGTTTTAGATTCTGAGTGGAACGATGAATGTATTGATTTTACAATGATGTGTGTTTTTTTTTATTTTTTCATTTTTTTTTGTGTCTGTGTACAGACACAAGTAATCGAAATAATGCTTCGATTTTCAACTTCAGTATCTTGTTCGATTGGAAAGTGAATATCGTTGGTGCATTGGGGAGGTCAAAATTTCCCAGTAATTTTCAAAAGCGCCGTAAAAAACAAAAGAAAAATTAAGGAAAAACGGGAATTTTTACGCAAAATCGATTTTTCACAAAATTGAATTTGGTTTTTGGTGTAACTTTAAAAAAAATTACCGTAGATACATGAAATTTTACTGAATGTTTATATTAGCATTTTCTATACACCATAACATTTTCAAAATATTTTGAGCTCTTTACGGACATTGTCAGTTTTCATTTTTTTTTAGTTTTTTTTCTAAAAATATCAATAAAATTTTATTTGTTGATTAAAAAAGCTTGAAAATGTAATAGTAGGCTCCAAGTATATTGTTTCAAAGGCAGATGAAAAATATTAAAAATCCTTAGGCACAATTATTTTTTATAAGCATTTGAAGTTGAAATTTTGACAAAATTTATCAAATTTAAAATTGAATAATTATTTTGTAGTTAAAAATTTATAAAATATTCAACTTTTATATCTAAGGATTGAAAATTTAAAACAAGATTCCACGTAAATATTTAATTCTGTTACAAAAAATTCTAAGAAATACATAATCACAGCTTATTTTTATAGTCATTTTAAGTTCGAATTTGGATGAAATTACATATTAAAAAACCTGGAATAACTATTTTAGTTATTTTGTTGTGATTGTAAAATATTATTTGTGGGTACCTACTTGTAACTTCTAAAGTATACTATTATATATCTATGATAGTACCACGGTTTATTGTTGATGTATATAACGCGTTACCTAATGGATATTGTGATATGATTAATTTGGAATTTATTATTGATACCTATTATTGATAAATTTTTTTTTAATACTATAGATAAGTATACCTATAATAGGTATGTCTAATACCCAGACTGACAAACCGTCTCATCTCGGAATCGTTTTTCCTATACAGTGATATTATATCATTGAATTCAAATTTAATACTATCCATTATACAGTGACCCACTTGTAACCTACTGTACAGCAGAACGACATCCACTTACCCACCTTTTTTAATTTCATGTCTGTGTGGAGAGTATGATTAGATAAGTATGGGGGATCATTTATTAATTTTTAGAACTTTTAAAATAATATATACTATATACTACCACTATATATACCATATAATAGTATATATATATATATTATTATAAGAGTCAAATTTTCAAATACCTTTGAGAATAGTTCGATTTTTCGCCATTTAAAAAGTGTCCTAGGGTGATAACCAACTTGTTTTTTTTTCAAAGGAGAATCATCTTTTCTCTATCCTATCTCTTTCTTATAAATAAAATTATTATCCGTATAAATTTGTTTAGAATTTCAATGTATCTAAACCTAAATTCGAATGATTTATTTAACTCTGTGTCTTAAGGATAATATTATGGCTAATAGATACATGCATAAATTAAGTTGATACATAGATTTAATATTTTATTATTTTAAAGATGTCACATTATTTTTAAACATAGGTACAACATACTTAACAATTAGTCCATAATATAATATTAAATACCTATAATAGAGCTTGGGCCTAAACTTTAAAACTTACATAATTATTTGAATATACCAATATATACAATGGAAATTAGTAATTCGGTTCTTTAAGTATCAACACGAATTATACTATGTTAATTGGGAATTTAAGATTATTAAGACGAAAAAATCTAATAGGTATTTTATTTATTTTATTTTGTGCAAAGTAATTACTAATAAATAATTTTAATTACAATAAAATTGTATAATAATATGAGGCTTCTCTCTAACTAGTTCTTAGAAATAAGAAATAATTATCCATAATCATGTTTCATAACGTTTTAGTACAAAAATATACGTGTAGATTATAGTAGGTATACCTCGTCATATTATCTAATATACCTATATTACCTGTAGGTATAATATTTTATTTTCTGTTTGTGTTGTACTATATCTGAAGAGATTTGAACGCCTGCAAAATCGGTTTCACTCTTCGGGTAAATAGTAGGTAATATTATTATCGTGTACCGGACGTGGTGCAGATGCATCGCGGCGGTTCAGATTACCGGCCACGGCGTGTCGTCGGCCGAGCGCGACAAACTCTGCAGTGGATCGGCGGAACGGGTGCGCCCGACCGTATATATAGTCGAGAAAAAAAATATAATATGATATTATTATAAATTCACGTGACGTGTTTCCCGGAAAATACCGAGACGATATGTAGTTCTGTCAGCGAAACCGAACCCGGAAAGCAAATTATATTGCAGTTAAGATTTTCATATTGTTATAATTTTTGTAGTTATTTTAGTTTAAATATTATATGCTCGCTTATAAATTGGTTTTATCTCAATATTTTCAGTATTTGAATTATAATATTTTATAGATATTATTATTATTCAAATTTAGTATAATTATGTGAATATATAGCTGATACGAACAATTTTTTAGCGTGGGCACCCACCGCCTGAGCAACGGTGAGACGGTAGGGAATATATGAAACTTCTGAAAAAAGGTTTCTAGATTTTAAGTAAATGCAAATATATGCATAAAAAATTAAATAACTATTTTGATGAAAAATTATAAATAGGTATACCGCTGGCCTTTAATAGATTGAAAAAAACTTTAAAACAAGTTTTATTGTTGTTGTTTTTTTTAAACAATATATTATATAACAGAATAAAATTTTAAAAAAACGTTAGTGCACTTATTGCTAATCCTGGTTTTCTGGATACGGGCAAGTATGAAGTATTTGCCATTTGGCGTATAAGATTATCCGGAACATTCGATGTATTTCTTCAAGTACCTATATAGTAAAATTGTATGCTGCTAAGTTCAGACTGCAGTGAATAAAGACATATTAATATATTATAATGCGTGTCTATATGCAATAATAATGTAGTGTATATAGGAGTATAGGACATAGGTATAGCTCCTCAGTCCTGTTCTTCGTACAATTTTAACCGTAATTGGTTAAAATTAACAGGCTACAACAATATATATTATCCAAGTAGAAAAATGTCACACAATAATATATTATATTCACCACCTCACTCCTATTTTAAGGGTTGGACTATCCCTGACGACGATATACCTAATATTATAAATGTTTACGATACATAGTGTGTGATGGTACAACAATAAAGGTAAGTACCTATTGTACCAATATAATATATACATATAGTATTATATTGTTCCATATAGTGATCAATGTTCAGTCTGTATATACCGTATTATTGTTTTCCATAAAGGTATGCAAGCATATAAATCGCGTATTTCCATTTTCCGAATCTACATATTATGCCTTCAACGATAATCATTATAAAATGTATGTAAAATACACTAATATATCATAAACTTATACTAACACCTATAATATTCGCGCAATGTTCGTAGTTAGTTTCACTAACCTATAGTAGCTAATATTTAATGGCTATATATTAAAATAACGAATAAAAAATAATTTCGGCTTTTACATATAGAAATCGGTGATTCGGAATCCAAATATTATGAAAAATTTGCCAAACTGTTTGGTATACTTATTACTTAGTCGATAATCGATAATACGTATTAAAGTATATACCTATTATAACGCGTGTTCTATTTTATTTTCTGAGCAGAGAGAGGAAAGTTATTTGATCTACAACGCAGTGTATCGTCTACGATCAAACAATTTGAACATTTAATACGAAGTTCCTCGTCAAATTTGCATCAAAATCGTTCTTAAAGCAATTTAAAATATAAAGAAAATACAGTCACAATTTTTTTTTATAAACGTCCAAAGTTGACATAATTCCAAATTGGTTGTTTAAGTGAGATATATTATACCTAACCTTTTTCTCATAACAATTTTAGTTATTGCGGCTTTATTCTAATTCAAAAAAATACTAACCTTAGAAACTTGGAACTATTCACCGTTATACGTAGGGTACATAACGAGGTACATTCAAAATCTACCAGGTATACAGCATGGTGAGTTCCCCGTTTTTAAAAAAAATTGTTTTAACAAACATAGGTAATATTATAAGATACCCGTGGTTGGCAACATTGTAAAACTCTGTCGACTAGTCACTGTCTGTAATGGGCTGACAATAAATTCAAATGTCGGCGGCAATAATAATAGTAATAACGATATTTACAATCGGCAAACTGTAACCATATTTGGTGTACAGCACAGTTTATATATTATATATAAATTATAAATATATAATATATACATATATAGGTAGTACAAAATATAAATGCACTGCACTCGTGCCCGACACCTTTCCAAACGACATATATATGAACGAACATAATATTATGTATTATATATTTTCGTACCTAGCTAGGTATATAGTGGAAAAATGCGTCGTTATTGTGCACAATATTACCTAAGCTATAAAATTCCCTTCTACTTTCGAGGTTCCTGAAGATCGGCTATGTATCTATATAATATAATATACATTATGCTATTTTATTATGATTATCGTGCTCTTGTATGTTCAGTAATTCCATTATCATTAATAATATAATAAGTCATCGACATTGTAGTATTAAGTTTTAAGTAGTTTGGCGTATAATAGTACACAGGTACTGAGGTCTGAGGTACCTACGACCTACCTACATATTATAATAATATTATTATATACCTATTATGTTATATTGCTATAATATATTGTGATTAATCGTTTTGCAAGAGTTCTCGTGGCGATGTACGCCATTATTATAATATATTGAAACGTATATACTATGACTTTTCGTTGAGAATCTCTCTCCTTCTCTCACTCTTTCTCCCCAAAACGTTTACAATTATTTTCATTTGATTTATATCATGTGCGAGACGAGTGTACAAAATATTTAATATTCTGTCCGAAAACATCATTATTCATTAGGTACTTTTAAATTATTACCGTTATAAACGCAAGTGCAATGCGCCAACTATATTGTGTGTATTCGTATAACCTGTCCGGTGGGTGTTGTGGCTTTTTTATTACTTTTTTATATAAATATTATAATATACCTACTACACGTATCTAGGACTGATCGAATTGGGATGGGGGTGGGAGACATATTTGAAAAACAATGAGTTTTTATTCGAAATGTTTTATATTTTAAAAAAACAATTATAAATACCCGTCTGCAGATGAGATAACTAACTATGGTGTGTGCGCATTTTCAGAATAATAATCGTTCTGAAAAATTTGTTTGATCCCTTTAAGATATACATACACTTGTTGCAAAACGTATTAATGACTATTATTAAGTACTTGGTACCTACTAAGTTTTAAGTTTTAAGTATTAAATTGTATTTATTTTTTAATGGTTTTATAATATAAAAATATAATTTACATAGGTATTGTTATTGATTAGGTACCTGTTTATTTATCTATAAACCAACAAAAATAACTAGGTACTCAAACATCCTAAATTATTTTCAATCACAACGAAAAAATATTTAATATTTGACTATTTTTTAGTTATTTTGGGTCTGAAGGGTTGGCTATTTTTGTACTGTAATTTCGTATCATAATGATATTATTTTCTTATTGTATTATTCATTTTTATCCTCATGGTAGTGGACAAAGTGTTTCTCAGTAAGTAATAAATAATAAGTAACAACATAATTTTTAAATAATTTTCAGGCATTCATCATTATCGCTGCCTAAAATTTCTGTATTAAATACAATTATAATCAAGTACCTAATTAAGTCCTACTGGCGACTGCAGTAGTAGCAATTTTGATCGTGTTTTTATTGTTTATTAATTATTAGGTATTATATCAATTATAAAAGGTATTAGATAATCCGGCGCTTTTATATTATTACGTGATGATGTTCGCCTGGTATACATAATAATATAATAATGATTAATGACTAATGCAAAACAAACGACGTGTGCAATCACTGGTCGGTGTCAAAACATATCAATACAATATAAACATAAATTATTAAAATAGCATCATGTTGGACGTAGGTATGACTAAAATACTATATAAAGATTGGTATGGCTAGACGCCTAGACCTGACGATTACAAAACGTGAATTATACAGTGAATTTATTCACCCAAATGATAAGTATTTTAATGTACACATTGCAATAATATCGAAAATATCTAAAATTTGTCAATACTAAATTAATAAACAGTAAAAACTTTACTATACTTACTCTCGCGCGAGTCAGCTACTATTAATATTATAATATACCTAAATATATAATATAGACTATGTACTTAATAATAAATAATAATACTTTAATATTGAAGTAAATTTCCACAGGTCACACAATATTTTTTCTTATTATTCGATCATTAATTAGATCACATACACAAGCATGCGTATTATAATGGGTTTAATGGGTACCTATATAATATGAAACGCATTCGCCGGAGGAATGGTTTTGCACGATGAGGTAGGTAGGTACTAGATACCTACCTCTATATTATTCTCGTATACCTACCACCTATAATACTACATAATATACACCTACCTACCGACAACCTACCATCTATATACCTACTGGCTTTACTGTACACAAGAGTACTACTTTTATTCCTTATCATTTTTTTTCTACTCATTTCTTGTTTCTCTCTCCTGTCCACTAACATTTTTATATTAAAAAATACACGTTATAAATCAGGTTTGCAAGAATCTGGTTCACGTTTAGTCGGAAAATAATTACGGATACCTCGGTCCATCGGCGGCAACCGCCACGAGATGTACCGCTGCGATTTATATATACAATTGCCGCACACATCTTCACAATAGATAAGTGACGTTTTTTTTCTTTTCTCCACGCACATATTATCTATACGTATATATACAAATGTAATTGTGAAGGTCACTATTGCCGCTTACCGCGCAGTGTTATTATTACTCGAGAATAATAATATAATACATATAGTATCGTTTTTTCTTTTGACTTTAAATCGCGACGTGGGCGTAATTGTTGGCCATTATTTACCGTGGTGACAATGAAACGTGTCCTCTTCGTTCATTCCAGCGCCCTATACTACATAACTTAAGCGATGAATATATTATATTTAAGATGCACTGCGTGAAAAACAACATATAGTACCTACTACCTGCGCGTTATATTTCCGTCAAAAAAAAAAAATCTGCGGGCAGTAATTCGTTTCAAAAATAATTTACTGTATTACAATAATTGAATAATAATAATATTGTATAGATATTAGATAACAATAATCGAATTTGCGAAAACAAAAAATTATTTATGTGATCATATAGCCTCAATGCAGATGATGGGTATATTAATATTTAATACGTATTATATTTTTACAATATTATATCTACACCTATGCCATGGACGGAATAACTGCTGCAAGGTGATCTCACTGAACACGGCAAATCTGAGTCGAAGAATCTCTACCCGAGGCGTTTTGTTATTATTATTATATTATATGTATCTGATTTAATGAATAGGTACCAGCTTAATTTTAATGAGTATTATTAATTCTATAATATATGCTGGTTTAATGGCTATTTTTTTATACCGATACATTCTATAAAAATCTAAAACTTCATATTATAATTTCCACGTTTTGGCGCTAAAGCGCGTAAATATTCGATGTTCAATAAATGAATATAGTACCTACCTACTTAATATTATATCTATAGATGATTTGAAAATGTTTTTATCTATTTATATCTATTTGTAAATAAATATAAGAGAGGAAATGTTTTAACAAATTGAAACTATTCAGTGATTATTGCCTAATGCCAGTATACAATATTATTGATTTTAAAAAAATACATCACGAAACTGACATAATCGCACCAACAGTTGTTGAAATAAATATAAGTACCAATAATTGAACAAAACATTATTTTTGTTTTTTAAATACTCTAATACGCCCATAAAAAAAATATATTTATAAAACATTGTTATTGTACACATATACCTTATTTGGGCTTCGATAGCTAGTCAAATACAATATTAATATACTATGGCCATTTACAGACGACCTTATAGAAAAATCGAAAATCGCGTGAGAATTTACTGTTTTACGAAATTTCCTTACGCTACTCATTATAATGTTTATAGATTTTAATATATACCCATAAATGATGTACCCATAAATATACAGCTGACTGGTGGTTGATGACTATATAGTATAACAATAATTAAGAACCGTATCATAAATTGTAATTTTTGAAAACTGCAGATGGTGATGTCACTATATTATATTAGCATGCTATTTATTCTTAGTAAATAATATGTGGAATCAAATACAATGATTAAAGGATTTTTTTAAAAATCCATAGGTACGCGATCTATTATAGTATAACATTAGCTATTATAATAAAAATATAAAATCGTAGTTTTTCATACCTATCCTGGCTATACTGCCGAGGCACGGATCCAGGGCAAAGATCGGTGGGGGGGGGGGGGGGCAACAATTTTTTACAACACATATACAATTCTTATAAAATATTATACTTTATTCTCAATTTAAAAATGTTGTCATAATAGTACTATCTACTATTATGAAAACATTTTTATGTAATGTACTATAATGTATATGTAATCAATGTGATAAATAAATTATTGATTATTTAATATATAAAGCGACAATGTGAAAAGAAGTTTAAATTTTGTTTATTTGTTATTAATATATAATATTTATATTTATAAAAAAATATGTCTAAGGGAGGCCTGAGCCCCTAGGCCTCCCCCTGGATCCGTCCCTGATACTGCCAGTACATACCGAATACTAATTAAAATAAGTACCCACGTCCCACACCTATAGTCGGATAATCCTATAGGGCTAATAACTATAAATACAAACGTATTATGATGTTGTATAAAATTTAAGCTTTAAAAACAATATTATAAAAATATTACACTTGATCACTTTTTGCACGACAATCATATATATTATATATATTTATATTATTATATTCCAGTTTTTAAATTTGTCGAGTGTAACGTAGAAAAATAATTGCCTACGGCTTCCATGCCGAGATGGTTAGTCTCATTATTTTTTCACTATATTCTGAGATGTATGAAAAAAACAATATTTTCTACTTATACAAATATATATAGGTAGGTAGTTATTTATATTAATTTATACTATTGATAGTTTTACATTATATATGTGGGTATAAGTATAATAAACGTATGGTGTATATTGTGTATTCATATTGTTATTTATTTCCTTGTGTGTATTTATTTTTATTTTATATACCAACAATATTTAAAGATTGATTTTGTGTCTGGTAATTTATATATAACTATAATATGTGCGGTAAAACTTTCTTGGTGTGTAACCGTATATAGGCAGTGTGAATTAAAAAAAATATGTTTCTATTACGGGTTACGAGTGTACAAAATAATATATTAAATGCGTTTAAATTGTCCATAAACCGTGTATAACTTACTCTGCCTTTTACATACTAAAAGTTTAAGGTTTAATTATTGCTCTATTGGTAGGTACATAAAAAAAAGTGTGCAGTATACCTACAAACAATTTTTTTTAGTCTACAACTGTAAAAAAAAAAAAAAATTAAAACAACATTCTGAAACTTTTCGTTTGCAATTCGACCGTCATTTATAAATATTTTGTTGAAGCTGTTTGGATAATTAACGAAAGACGATTCGCGTTTATAGATACTACCTATATAATATGTACATAAACATAATACATCCGGTATAAGTATATTATTTTATCTCGTTTTGACAACGAACATTCATACAAACGACTTAAGACATTTGTGTCGAGTATCTTCTTTCCAAGAATTTCATTATAATATAGTAAAGTTATATTCCATTATTACACATAGCTCTAATGAATGTGGGCGTGCAAGTACACCCGCGTGGGTGGGAAGAGGGGATGGTCTGCCAGTGAAGTACCCAACACATACTGTAACATATTTTGTGCGCGAGATTTTCGTCGTAGTTTTGTATAGTACTTACATAGTTTCATATATAATAATAATATAATGTACACTCGTTACGCACCTACATGTAAGTAAAAAGTAAAAACACTAGACCATATTATTATTTAGTCATATTTTTATATTATAAATTATAATAAATGAAGAGTCATCGTCGCGCATCGTGGGCAGAGGAAAATCATCTTGACAGTTTTATAAAAAAAAAAAACATTTATTATTAATTTATTGTTGCTATAAAAATAATATTTTTGGGCACAACTCTGTTCTGTATTGGGCTAACGATTTTAAAACTATTATAAATTGTAAACGTCTATTGGTTCGAATAATACACACACGAGTGTTAGTGGTGCTTCTAGTTTAATGCATTTTAAGACTAGATACTAGTACAAAAGCAGGAAGAGTAATGATAATTTTATCTATATAGATATACCTATGTATACATTTATATAGTTTTGATTTATCATTTATGTTCATATGAAAATATACCTACATTTAAATGGAGTAAATGTTTGATGTGTAATCTAGTTATATCAGTGTTAATACTTAATATAAATATCTAACGTCAAATAAACTTTAGGTGGGCAAGTGAATGTAAATAGGTAATTAACTTGAGTTATTTAAGTTTAAAGTCAACGTCAAAAACATTAGGCCATAAGTTAATATTTAACAAACAATATTTCAACTTTAAAAGTTTTAAGTTAAGATGGGGAAAAATATTAACTTAACTCAGTTAAAAATAAATCAATTATTTTTTAATAAATTACCATCTTGATCACACATATTATTATTGTGATAGAGAAGCTTTCAATTATTCTAGAAAGTCAATATTTTGGTAAAATACTAAAATACCTATTCATTTTCTTATTGCACAATGGCTGTAATTTTTAGGTATTTACACGTCTATGTTAACTATAAATGATTAAATCAATAAGGATTATTAGTTTTAAAATCGTTGTATAGTATATATCCAGTTATTAAACAAATAATAAATTAGTTTAAATTATTACAGTCCGTATAGTTATGGATTATATACCCATATACAAACGTGATTTTAACTAAACGTATTATTTATGACTGAAAAAGCTAAGTTATTACAATTGATTCTTTAACTAGTTAATTTAATAACTTAATTATAATATTAACTAACTTAAAAAAAATGTTTTAACTTATCCAGCTTCAATTTTTAACTGGTTAATGCACACCCTTATCAAATACTATGCTTATCATATTATACAATAAGCAAGGATAAAAATATTAAATCTTATTTTTGATCCGTTTGTGTTTCAAATAACGGCGCTAACTATAGGACTATATTAGAAGTAGAAATGGACTAAAAGTTGAAATGAATATACGTTCATCATTATAATAATAATAGTGGTCGAAGTGAACGGAATACGGAGATAAGGCATCCCTTCATTTATTTTAAGACATTTCGACCACTATATAACAATAACAAGCCCCGAATTTACACATTTTTCCTTTTGTGTTTACAGAGTGTGACGCGACTCCGGACCTGACATCGTGCTCCGCACCAGACCTTCCATCCAGTGGTGGAGGCGAACCGACGACAATGAAGTCGTCGCATTCAGCGGCCGTAGAGTCATGTGGCAGGACGGACTCAGAAGGTTCGAGAAACTTTGTTACGACGATGACACTGAGAAGACCCAATTCCGGCAGAACGGACGAGGTGTGCAACCGAAGCGTACGTGATAAAATAGCGATGTTTTCGCAGGCCACGGTTACGGCGACGGGCGGCGAGAAAAAAGATTTGTTATCGTCGTCGTCGTCGTCAGCTTACTCGACGGCGTCTACAGATTCGTCACCGGCAACATCACCAAAGGCTGTAGTCTACAGCACTCTGCCACGCAAACCACCACCGCAACAACAAGAGCAACGACATCAACAACAACAACATCAACAACAACAACAACAAAAACAGCAACAGTATCTAGCCATGGCGCGACCACCGTGGGGTACACCAGTGCTGCAGGCTGCCGACCACCGGCGGTCGCAAAGTCTCGTCGAACAGCCGTATAGCAAGTACTTCAACACGATGAACGCGTACGCGGAAATGGGACGGTCGTCGCTGAACGCTCTCATCGAACAGCGCCGGCGGAGCATGTCCAAGCTCAGAGGACTGGTGATACCGGAAAAAGTGGTGCCAGGGTCCGGAAGTGGTTTTATCGGCGTTGACGGGGACAGCACAAATGGTGGTGGCGCTGACGAGTTGCATCTGCACCCGGCCGCGATTCCCGACTTGCCGCTGGTGATCAAAATTCCGCTGTCGGAAAACGATGATGATACCGACTCCGCGGTGTTGTGTCCACCCACTAAGTCATACGTTAACGAACCGGTGATGGGTACGGTGACCAGGCGTGCTAACCCGGTGTTGCGGCAGTCATTCGTGGTCGTCCCCGTCCTCACGCCCGCACCCGTGACGGATCAGCGGCGTCCGTCGTCTGCGTCTAGTTCACCGTCGTCGTCATCGTCTTCTTCGTCTACATCATCATCGTTGAACTCAAGCCGAGAGGAGCTAAGGCACATACATGACGAACGACCACTATCTTCTGTTAAGTCGTCTAATAAAGGCTCGTTCAAAGCGGATAGCGACGAAGACTCGGCCCTCAGTTCTAGTCGCTCGAGCACGTCACTCCAACAGTATTCGCCAGCTTCGTCACCACCACCTCAGTCACAGCAGCAGCCGCCGCCACTACCATCGTCGTCACCACCGCCTCCTACCACAAACGCGACAGTCAACTACGGTGGCCCACCTGCGTGTGATATCGGAAAACGTGTACTGAAAGCCGAAAGCGTGGAGGCCATCAACCGGAAGAACGTCCTCTGCTCAGCCAGGATCAGCAGCGGCAAACCGGAACCCCAGCCAGTGTCACCGTCATCCCCGGCCAACAACTACGCATGCAAGACCGAATACTCGCCGAACCTCCAACACTACCACCAGCATAATCACCAGCAACATTCGGACGGGCCAGCATTGAAATCCGCCAAGTCCGGGCTGACGTTCGCAACCGGAACCGCGATCGTCAATAGGTACACGCACAACCGGATGTCATCCGTGGAGTCGACAACAAGTGACGATTCGTCCATGCAATACGCAGTCAACGCTGAACCGTTCGGTAGCATCAGTTCGCTGGCGTCGTCTACCAGTCTGATTTCGCAACAAGAACTCCAACAGCTCATCGACGAGGCCAATCAAACGCTGGAAGAGAACAACAGTGGTTGTTACGGTACCTCTACGGCTGCCACGATTCCACCGCACTCGGTCGAAGTGACCGTCGTCATCTTACACCGGGACATGGCCACCAGTAGCGTAGGCATCACATTGGCCGGTGGTGCCGACTATGAAACGAAAGAAATAACGGTCAGTACTTAGTACTTATATAGGTACCATTACGGAACCTATCGTTTGCCTTTGCAGTCTTCATTATTGTGGTTACCATATATTTATTTATTTTGGGAGTAGGCTGAGTTTTCTCTGAACTGTTTTTCATTTTTCGCGCCCGCGAGTGCGTATTATGTATTATGGCCGTATAGGTAATATAGACACATCACTGTTATGACAATGGGGGAACTAGTTTTATGTATGCATTATAGTCAATGTATGTGTCACATAAATTGACTATCTATACGAGCAGAGCCGTGCCGTTAAGATTTGGCGCCCAGGGCAAAATAAAAAAAATATTCGCCCCCTATTTTATTTATCATTAATCATAAATCATAATGAATTTCGTTTCTATTTCATTTAATTTTTTTTTTTACAACGTATTTTTAACATTGATTTGAAAAAAAAACTAAAGCTGATTGTAATAGTAATTATTAAACAAAATATAGTTAGGTATAATTTATTAATTTATACCGTATTAAATAATTAAAAATTAATACAAATCACAAATTAAATAACTATATATATACACATTATATTTACAAACCTATCATAAGAACTTATCATATACGTATTATACAGGTACTAAGTTTAAAACTTAATTTTCCTGGACTTTATTGAAGCAAAATCTTCAATGACGTCTTCAAAATCGATATTTTTCATTAAAAAAAAATCAGAGTTTTTAGCCGTTTCGGGACCATGATTTATCAATAATGTACGAATTTTATCAGTAATTGGTGGCCAAGAAAAAGGATCATTAAAATCAATTTCGAATATTTCTTGGGTAACTTGAGATTCATTTTTAGTATTTTTTTCAATTTCTACATTAATAGCATCAAATATTTCAGTTCTTTTAATGTTTTATCCTCAGAAATCGATTCATCGGAATTTTCTAACGATTCATTATACACAATTTCCTCTATAACTTCATTACAATTAATAGTCAAATTAGATGAAGAATTTTCTTGATTTGATTTATTTATCCATTTTTCCCATTGAGTGGCTAACAATTTATTTCCTAATTCATTATTCTCTTTTTTTCTATTTTATGCACCCGATAATTTTTTGGGGGCCATTCTATAAATCAAAAATATACTGCCATTAACTACTGCTATTCTTATACTATGTAGGTGATAAAAATATATTATATTTCTTACCTTAAATCCTTTAAAAAAGCTCAAGAGCAAATTTGGTTTCTATGATGATATTATAAAGCCAAATAATACAAGAATAAAACGTTGCGGTTGACTAATAATTGTTATTACTCGAACATAGTCGGAAATATTTTGTTCAGAAAAAATTTGTAATTGTTCAAAATAATTGTAAAACATAATCTTTCTCATATATTTTATTTATGTAAAGATTAAAATATTATAAAAAAAAAATTTGAAGCCCCTTTAAACCATGCGCCCGAGGCGTTTACTCCCTAGCCCCCCCCCCCCCACGGCACGGCTCTGCATACGTGCATAAATCGCTTTAGGATAGATGACACTAGTTTCTAGGGGATAACGCACCGGGCAGCTCATAAAGGTATGAGAATAAGATGTTGAACATCAGTCACATCTTGGTGGATATTGCTTATCGTGAGGATTTGTGATCATTTATTAATTTAATTAGGTTTAGGTACATACCTATAAGCCGGTGACACACATATAATTATACTCCAGCGACAAGCGGCAAGGTTTAATAAGTGTTATCCGCGGATAATACGAAATATAATTGTTGTGCTTATGAGTTCGACTATACCGATGAATTTATTTTTGCAGGTGTATAAAGTATTGACTGGAAGTCCGGCGGATAAAGACGGCCGCATACGAAAAGGCGACCGCATATTATCAATAAACGGCAAAAGTATGAAAGGAATCACGCATCGAGAATCATTGGCAATACTAAAAGTAAGATTGAACCAATTACACATCTACAGACATTAATTAATTGTATTTATATTTTTTTTTAGGCACCTAGGTCTGAAGTAGTATTGGTAATATCTAGGTGCAAGTCGGACATGATCAATGAATCCGTTGGGTTACATCAATCTGCTGATCTATTGACTTCGACCAAAAATGGTAGGTAATAAACGAGGGTGCTTAGTCGAGTAAAATACTAAAATGTCTTGCGAGCAAATAATTGTTCTAACGTCAAACCATCAGATTTATTTTCTTCCGAATTAAAACAATTTGGTTCTCTACACAGCAAATGTAGCCCATGCCTCCATACTTCAAAAAATGTCTCTATAAAGTTATGTTTAATAGATAACAAAAAAGAAATGACGCAAAACGACAATCTGCCTTGTTGGTTGACTATAGTATAGGAATCCCGCTCTTTCTAATTTTGTCAGTTCGTAAATCAATGTGTCTATAGTCTATACCTATAACGTCAAGATACCCGGTTACTTACATCACCCATAAGTCTGCCATCCATTGAGTGATCGATAATGTTATTGACATAGAAGTTAGTACAACACTATAAACTTTTGTGCCATCGTTTCGGATGTTGCATTGTTTTCCTACAATCACATTTGAAGAATTAATAAATAAATATTCATTTAATTTTAATACATAGTACGTACCTACCTATTATTTCATTATAATACTGGCATAATCAGTATTTAGTATGAAGTATAAGCAATCAATTTCTATACATTCCCAAATTGATGTACACTTAAATTATAAATTATAATTAATTAACTTTTAGTTTTCATTGACTTTAGAATAATCAAAACAATACAAATAATATTTATGTACCTGGTAGTATCGTTGATTATAAATTAGCATTTATCAATAATTATTAGTAGTATTGATTATACATGATTTCTATGGTAAAACTTTTGCAAAGAAATTGTAACATGATAATATACAGCCTCTTAAACGATAATAATTATTATTTATTAAAGATATCCTTAATGTTTTTTTTTTTTTAATTTACAGAAGTCATTGCAAATAGAGTATTTGGACCATTAACTAAAATAGTATTATCAAAAGACGGTTCTGGTTTAGGCTTTAGCTTAGAAGGTGGAAAGAATTCACCAACTGGTGACCAACCTTTAACAGTGAAAAAGATATTCACAGGTCAGTAACTTTATTAACTTCATTCCGTCAATAACATTGAATAGTTGATTATTTGTCTAGGTGGATGTGCAGAGCAGTGTGGACAAATATTAGCTGGAGATGAATTGGTTTCAGTGAACGATATAGATGTGACTGGAATGTCGCGTACCGAAGCATGGAATTTGATGAAGAGGCTAGTAAACGGAACTGTTACACTCTGTATACGACATGTAGTCTAAATACTATTATACTAGCATATAATATTTTTATTGTATGAACAATCTAAAATTATATATTGTATCTTTAATTTATATCTAACTTTAAAAAATGATTTATAGAGAATTTGTTATATTGATTGGCAATAAAGTTTTTTTTACCATCTTTGTAAAATACAATTTTAATAATTATTTAATAAAAATATAACTTAACTATTGTATAAAATAATGTTGATAGTTTGATTTTAATTTATATTTGGTTTCATTTTAAATATTGTGCCATTGTGATTTATGTTAGACTATGGTTTGTATCATTTATATGATATACACACCTATACATAAATTCATATATTATATGTATAAGTATAATTCAGATATTATCATTTATCAACCTATACCTATGTTATAGGAAAACATTAATTACACAACATACAAATAGATACACTACATTTTTTATCATTTTTATTAACTTTCTATCTTCACCTTACTTAAATTATTTTTAGACACATTAACATTTGATAAGATTTCACTAATAATACCAGTAGCTACTGTTCTTCCATTTTCTCGTACAGTAAATGGTTGTCCAATATCCATAATCATTTTATTCAATAAAGTTATTATAACTTCAGCATGTTCTCCAGGCATTACCATAGATACTGCAGAATCCAGATCAATTCTAGGAGAAAATAATGTAACTTAATACAAATATACAAGTATACGAACAAGTAAATTACCTGCAAACAATGTTCCATGTATGACTGAATAGTTGCTGTTGATAATTTGATGTGATTGGTTTCGACCGTCCTCCCTCAGAACGTGAAAGAAAATAAATTGTTGCTTTATAATGATTATTCAGTGTTAAAGTATTAATTGGGCACAGAATCATACCCTTACGAACAAATTTAGGCTTTAGGCCTCTTAACAATATACCAACATTTTCACCAGCTTTGGCACTTGTCACTGATTTATTGAACACTTGGATATCCCCAATACTGGTCACTTTTTTTTCATCAAATCCTAATAACTCGACTTTATCATTTTTGCATACCGTTCCTCTCTTTAATGTGCCTATAATAACAGCCCCTCGGCCAGGTACTAGTAAACAATTGTCAATGGGCAATAAAAATGGAGAAGTAAAGTCTCGTTTTGGAGTTGGTATGTTATTGTCAATTACATCCATTAACTTTCTTATAGATTGTTCTCCAAGTTCTGATGTGTCACCTTTTAAAGCAAGAAGTGCTGATCCAAAAATGCACGGAACCTCATGTCCTTTAAAACCAAAATCTGTTAATAGTTCTCGTATTTCTAGTTCAACAAGTTCAATAACATCATTTTCTGTTATGTCACACTTATTAATGAATACTACCACATGTTGTACTCCAACCTAAAAAAGTTCAACTATCATTAAAATTAATAAAAATAAATAGGTAATAATTTGAAATTTGTGAGTAGAACTAAACATTTCTGAGAATTTTAGATTCTGTGTGGAGCGATGATTGTATTAATTTTACAAAAATGTGTGTTTTTGTTTTAAATTTTTAAATTTTTGTGAATCTGATTGGTGCATCCGGGAGGTCAAAATTTTAGATTCTCAATATTTCTCAAAAGCGCAGGGTAAAACAAAACAAACGTTAAAGAAAAATGGTAATTCTTACTCAAAATCGGTTTTCGACAATATTGATTTTGGTTTTAGGTGGTTTTTAGTTTTTATCTGCAACAAGTAACTGCAGATACATGCAATTTCCACTGAATGTTTATACTATCATTTTATACAGGTACACAATAACATTTTCAAAATATTTTGACTTGTCTTGAGCGGTAAACGGGCATTTTCAGTTTTTTTTCTATTGATGTCAATTAAATTTTACTCGTTGGGTCAAAAAGCTTGAACATTTAATTCAAGGCTCCTTATATTAATAAGGAGCCTTCTTAATATAATAAGCACCTAATATTATATTGTTACAATAACAGTTAAAAAATATTAAAAATTAATAGGCACACATTTTTTTTATAAGCATTTAAAGTTAGAATTTTGACATTTATCAAATTGAAAATTAAAAAATGATTTTGTAGTTAAAAATGTATTAAATATACAACTTTTATAGCTAAGGATTGAAAACTTAAAATAAGGTTCTTCTTAAATAGGTTAATCTATCAAAAAACCTAAAAAATAGTGTACATGTAAAAAGTAAATGAACAGTTTTTTTTTATAGCTATTTTATGTCAAATTTGGATAAATTACATGATTTGTCGGCTTTGTGTCAAAAATTCGTAAGAAATTTTTATCAAATTTTACAGAAGGAAAGAACCTGCAGCACGCAGTGGTCCAGTTGTATTATTTTACAGTACCCGCTATCCATCCATTGCAGAGACCCACTAGTAATTTACTGTACAGCAGATCGACACTCATTTACCCCCATTTTTTTTTTTTTATTGATTTGTATTAATTGGGAAATATGGCCTATAGGCTTATTAAAACTCATATTAAACTGGTTACAAAATTATAAGAAACAAAATAATGTGAATCAAAAGTTTAAAATATTTATACCTGGTTGCATGAACAATCGCTAAACATTTAAAGAATTGATAGTGAGCTAATGATCTCATAAACATATTATAGTGGCCCATATTTTCATGCAACCATAAATAATATAAAGCA